>NC_138552.1:2969985-3241590 GCF_964273705.1 Natrix helvetica
CAGAGACGCTTATAGTCACAAACAGAACTTTCCACTCTTGAAATAACCAACTGGCCGAATTGTTTCCTGCAAAAGCCCCCTCCCCATTCGCTCCTCTTTTGCTTCCTCTGGGAGGGGCCAATCACCTCCCAGGTGTGTCTTTACTCAGAAGTCGACCCTGCTTTCTTTGTAGTTCTTGTCTTCTGGCAGCTCTGCGCATGCGCACACTGGGAACAGGCTCCAGCTGTTCCTCTGCCTCACTGCTGTCTAGCTCCCTCTCTGCCTCTGATGCTTCTGTGAGCTTCCCTCAGTCCCCAGGACTGGCCCATGTTCCTCCCCAACCTCCTCCCTGTCCAACTCTGCTGCCAGCTCCACTGGTGTGCCACAACAAAAGGGAAAATCAATGGCAAAGCGCAAGCAAGGGTGAATGCCGCCTGGATGCGTTGGCAAGATCTCACTGGTGTGTTACGGAACGGATTGGCATCTATCTTGAATCTAAGACCTACCAGAGAAGCATCCTCCTGTTGCACTATATGGCCCTGAATGCTGGGCAGCAACAGGAGGGAGCAAAAGCTCTCTCCATGCCATGGAAATGTGAAGGCTCCCTTGCATATCGGGCGCCTCCCTTCCTGACCACATCACACATGATACCATTCGACCACATTTTGGTGTGGCTCCGATTACAGAGAAGATGAGAGAAGGCTGACTCCGCTGATAAGGACACGTCCCGAGAGCAGCACCTTCCACCTTGGCCAAGGCTGCCTACCAACTAGAAGTCAAGGACTGGTGACCTTGTGGGCATCCAAAACAGGGATGGCAAGGTGGCATCAACAAAGATATAGAAGCTGCAGGCCTTCTCCCAGGCGACACAGGTGATGGTGCAAAGTGGCCCTCAATGATGCATAAAGCGAAAACTGTATCTGTGGGAATACGCTAGGAAGAAGAAGATGGGGCCCTTGGTGCTCCCTGAACTTGGTTCTTTAGTTACACACATTTCATGACCCAACTTCTGTATATCATCAGTGCTGGTGAGTGTGATGTTTGCTCCCTGCTTATTCGGGACAAGCTCCTGTGTATAAACAGAGAGAAACTTCACTCCCTCCTAGCACTGATGATGTTCCCTAGTTGGGCCATGAACCGTCTGCAAGAAAACAACCAAGCTCAGAGAGCATCAAGGACCACATAGTCCTCATCATCATCCACCTCCCTTTTCTTTTCTCCCCTTCCATCCTTCCTCCTCCCCTTCCTCCCCTTCTTCTTCTCCAGTCTGAAAACCTTTCATCTCTCCCCCCCCTTTATCCACCAGAGCGAGGGTGGGGCTTTGCTAGCAGCGGTGGCTCTTCCGTCCCAAGGATTGGCCCATAGATTTCCACTGCTCTCCTTTCCTTTGCCTTCTGGGCTTCCACGCGTCAGGCATTGGGCCCAGTTGTTCCTCCTCTTCCTCATCAGCCACCTCCAGATCTGGGAGGGGTTGAGTCTCCATCTGAGGGTTGATGGACAGCCTAGGCTCCACCCCTGTCACTCTCTCTCTGCCAGCCCCATTCCCTCTTCCTCCTCGGAGCTCCTAGGTTGCCTCAATGCTGACACTGACTCCCACACCTCCACCAACACCTCCTCCTCCTCCTCCTCCTCCTCCTCCTCCTCCTCCTCCTCCTCCTCCTCCTCCTCCTCCTCTGATTCGACTACTGTGGCGGAGAGGCCCCAACAATAAATGGTGATAAATCAAGGACTACCAACCTCTGTAAACCGGTTGCATCCTGGCCATTCCAGACAGAGGAAGAAAATCTAGGCTCTTCATCTCACCATTTGTAGCAGAGCTTTCCCTTCTGTTCCTCTCAAAAGCTCTCTCGGCTCCAGCTGATACAATCCGGATGGTCCTTCTTAGGTGCTTCGTGTCTGTCCCAGCTAGAAAAGTCGACTCAATAATCCAAAGCATCCTGTGGCAGAAGGGAGACCAATCCTCCCCTTGGAAACACACAAAAACCTCTTCCTTCCTCTGCTCCTTCACTTCCTCACAGCTTCCGTTTTGTTGTCTTTGTTGTCCAAGCAGATTCCTGCAGACCACAAAGTGCCCAGGGGGAAAATCAGTGGACTGCAGCCCATCAGCCAGAAGCCTTCAATGCCACAAAGCTCTTCCCACTTGTTGCCTAAAGACAAGGTAAATATGCTGAGCTTTTCCCCCTTTAGGGTGGCAGTTGTCTTAGATGCAAGGTCAGAAGAGGACAACTTGCTGTGGCCAACTCCCCACTGCTCACGAATCACAGCCAACTTGACAGGGGTTAATTTAACAATTTCATTCTTTCCAATAATGTTAAAAATCATTTAAACATTTTTTCATTTCATTTTGTCTCTTCTTTGGCATCCTTTCTTTGATGCTTATGTTCCACATTTCTTCGATATTATACAGACAAACAAACATTTGACGTGGATGGGGGCCTTGGAGATCTTCTAGTCCAACCCCCTGCTCAAGCAGAAAATCCTTTATCATTTCAGACAAATGGTTGTCCAATTCCTCTTAAAAGCCTCAAGTGATGCAGAACCCACAACTTCTGGAGACAAACTGTCCTACTGGTTAATTGTTCTCACTGTTAGGAAGTTTCTACTTAGTTCTAGGTTGGCTCACTCCTTGCTTAGTCACAGAATAGCATAAGAGAGTTGGAAGGCACCTTAGAGGTCTTCTAGTCCAATCCCCTGCTCAAGAAGGAAACCCTATACCCTTTAAGGCAAATGGTTGTCCAATCTCTTCTTAAAAATCTCAAGTGATGAAGCACCCACAACTTCTAGAGGCAAACTGTTCCAGTGGTTAATTGTCTTCATTGTTAGGAAGTTTCTCCGTAGTTCCAGGTTGGTTCTCTCCTTGATTACTAACAGAATAACATAATAAGAGAGTTGGAAGGGACCTTGGAGATCTTCTACTAAGATCTTCTACAAAAAAGTATTTACTTAGTTCTAGGTTGGTTCTCTCCTTGATAAGTTTCCATCTGTTGCTTCTTGTGCCGACTTCTGGTCCCTTAGAGAGCAGGTTGACCCCCTCTTCTTTGGGGCCACCCCTGAGATATTGGAACACTGATATTAGTGTAACTCTTGTTCCCTGATGAGTTGGCCATGGCGAGTAAGCCATGCTTATTTGGAAATGACCCTGTGCTTGACCATACTTGGTCCTTTTCTGATCATTCTTTGTCCTATGCTTCCTTTTCCTGGATGATGGGTGGAGTTCCCTCAGACTCACGCACTCTTTTTCCAATCTTCAGATAAACCTATATAAATACTATGGCTTAAAGTTGAGGAATACAAAACAGAAAGATCTTGTAAAAGACCACCTCAAAAAGCTTCTGGCATTCTCATTTGCAGATGAGACGGACAGAGAGGTGAGTGGGAGTGGGCTGCCTGTGGGGGCTGAGGCCTCCAACTTTGTGGGGTCCTTGGTGCTCTCTGAGCTTGGTTGCGAGAAATGCAGACCTTTTGCGACCCAACTAGGTCATTTCATCAGTTCTAGATGGGGACAGGTTTTGCAGAGGGGAGGTGAAGGGAGGAGGAGGGAATAGGAGAGGAGGAGGAGAGGGATCAGGGGGAGGAGTTAGGAGGTGGAGGGGAGGAGAGGAAGAAGAGGGAGGAGGGGAGGAGGAGGAGAACTGTGCGGGTTTTGGAGGAGGAGGAAGAGGAGGAAGAAGACTGTGGAGTCCTTGGTGCTCTCTGTGCTTGGTTGCTTTCTTGCAGACATTTTATTACCCAGTTAGGTAATTTCATCAGTGCTAGAAGGGCCTGGGGTTTGCAAATAGGAGGAGGAGGAGGAAGAGGAATAGGAAGATAAAAAAAAGAAAATGTGCAAATGTCGTAATTCACAAGCATCGCTTTGCCTAGGGAATCTCGGAGACAATCCGCCTCGCTGCATTCCATCATCTGCCAGAAATTCTCCTGGTCCTCGGGGAGGTCGGTAATACCACAGAGCCCAAGAGACCTTCTCTCTTGGAAGGATCCATGGAGGTAAGACCAGGGATGGGGTTCCAAGTTCCAAAACTCAGTAGAGAAGAAGGCTGGGGGATTCTGGGAAGGAAAGTCCAAGGTGTTTAGAAGGACGGATGCTCCAGGCCATCTGCTCTCTTCAGACTGGTCATACATCTCAAAGACCTGAGACCAGCACTGAGATTGTAGGTGGGGCTGGAAATTGTCCACCTCCATCTGCCGGAGGACTATTTTATAAATCTAGTGAAGATCATGAGTTGCCCAACAAACATCTCAAGTAGACCCAAAGGTGCTTTTTCAAAGGGCTTGGACTTTGTTTGACCTTGAAGACATTTCACTTCTCATGCAGGAAGCTTCTTCTGTTTTGACCGAAGTCAGAAGTGAAGAAGCTTCAGGCAGAACTGAAGAAGCTTCTTTGATGAGAAGCGAAACCTCTTCAAGGAAAAAACAAGTCCAGTTGCCTTTGGAAAAAGCCCCTTTGGGACAACCATGACCTGGATGACTAAGAATCTCCATCAGTTTCCATCCATGGCTTCTTGTCTTGTCTTCTGGTGCTCTGGAAAAGAGTTTGACAGCCTCGTCTTTCTCCTGGCAGGACTCACAATATGTGTCTGACAGACAGATTAGAACAACATTAATGCTCTGCTATGGACAAGCAGCCCAGGGAGCCTCCCCTGAAGACCTGGGTGTTTTCATCCAACCCATCGTGTCCGAAATTCTCGTCCAGTACGCCACCATGAACAAGGTAGGCTGGTTTCCACCCTCTGTCAGTGCTGGCAGGACTGTTGTTTTCCTCCTCCTAGTTGCTTGATCTGTTGTTTACTTCTGCCTTGTTTGTCTGGGGTTAATCCCTGCTTATCTGGATTTCAATTGATGGTGAAAAAATATAAGAAACGTCTCTAAAAAAACCAGCCAAGCTCAGGGAGCACCAAGGGCTCCACAGTTCAACCCTGAGCTACAAATCGCCCCTTTTAGTGAACCTGGGCAACCTGACTGCAGTTCTTAGAGTTTGCTGGGGAGAATCTGGGCTCAACAGGCGACCTCCAGCCCCCAGTTATGCCTCCCATTCAGATCTGCTTCCTGTTCCAATTGCCCTGGAGATGATGAAATGCTAGTGGTTTCTTTATCTATGGTCATGCCACATTCATTACACTCAAGGCAGCGCATTATCCTCTTTCTTCCTTTTCACACAACCACAACAACCCTGTGACTTGTGTTAGATTGAGAGAGAAGAACTGGGCCAGATGTGGACTCACCCAGCTGGCTCTCGTGCTGAAGGAGGGACTAGAACTCACAGTCTCCTGGTGATTGGCTCAGAGAGTTGGCTTTCATGGCTATAGTGGGACTAGAACTCTCCATCTCCTGGTGATTGGCCCAAAGTCTCTCGGCTGCCTCTCATGCCTAAGGCAGGACTAGCACCCAGAATGTCCAGGGGATATTTTGATTGGGAGCCCCCCGGAGTTCAAGAAAAGACGGTCGGCTACGTAAAGGTTGAAATAAATAGATGCACCCTCTTCCTCCTGGTGTCTTCTCACCCCACCCTCTTCCCACTTGGGTTTCCTAGGACGAAGGCCTGAAGAAAGCCTTCATGAGGTCCATCATCATGGTCACCAAAGCGGCTGCCCTCAGCAGGAGGCAAGATCTCCATCTACCCCAGAAACAGGAATTGGTCCTCAAGATCATCGTAAGTGGGGAGGGGGAGGGGCAGGTGCTCCTGGGCGCCTTTAGGTTTGAAAGAGAATTTGAACCGAATTGAATTCCAATCAATTGAGCCCCAAATGATTCTGTTGCTAAGTGGGACGGCTGTTAAGTGAATTCTGCCCCATTGTATGACTTCTCTTTCCACCGTTGTTAGCTGAATCACTGCCATTAAATTGGTCCCATGGTTGTTTCATGAATCTGGCCTCCCCATTGTTTTTATTATTAGTGTTTATTTTTAAATCAAGGTAGGTAGGTAGGTAGGTAGGTAGGTAGGTAGGTAGGTAGGTAGGTAGGTAGGTGGATGGCTGAGTGGATGGATGGATGGATGGATGGATGGATAGATAATAGATAGATAAATGAGATATATAGATATGGATGGATAGAGAGAGATAGATAGACAGATATTTAATATATAAAGTAGAATGACCAATAGAAATGGGAAATTAGGGGAAGAAAGAAGAAAAAAAAGGCATTGAGACTTTCTAGAAGAAACGACACAGCCAATGTCCAGAATGGAAGAGGGCGTAAATGTATAACTTTAAGAACGGTGGATTCAACTCCCAGAATTCTCCAGCCTTCAGGGATTCTGGGAGTTAAAGTTCACAGGTCGTAGTGAGACCCTAGTTACCCATCCCTGACTTAAACCATGGCCAGGGGACACTGCAAACTGCCATCAATGCTGGCTGGTTGCCAAGAGACCAAAATATGATCCTCTGATCGCTGAGGAAGAAGAGCCTCTCAGAACTTCAAATCTGGGTCATAAGTAGTCCTTGGGTATCAGAATTAGAAGAACCAAGTTGGAAGGTGCCTTGGAGGTCCTCTAGTCCAGCCAGGAAACCCTACACCACTTCAGACAAATGGCTATCCAATCTCTTCTTTAACACTTCCAATGTTGGAGCATTCACAGCTTCTGGAGGAAAGTTGTTCCACTGGTTAATTGTTCTGGCAGGAAATTTACCCTTGGTTCTAAGAGGGATCCTGGAGAGATCCTTCATAACTTTAAATGGTGGCTAAGCGAGCAGTTGTAAGTTGAGGACTTCCCGTGTCAACCAGGAAAGGCGTAGGGATGGGAGTAGTGCCAGCTGGATGGTGGCCACATCTCAGGAGCTTTCTTTCTTTCCTTTTCCTTTCAGGAAGTCATTGAAGATGAGCCCGAAAGATCCTTGTCTGTCATAATTCTCCATCAAGCCATCGTCACCATTACCTGCATAAGGTACGTACCTGCCCCACCCTCATCTTCCCACCAGCTGGGGAGGAACTTGGAGTTGGACCAAGTGATGGGATTTCCGTGGCAAGTCAACATGCTCTAGAGCAGGGGGTGTCAAACCCCATTTCATTGAGGGACACATCGAGGCTGGGGTGGGATGGATGGATAGATGGATGGAGAAAGAGAGAGAGGGAGGGAGGGAGGGAGGGAGGGAGGGAGGGAGGGATAATAGATAGATAGATAGATAGATAGATAGATAGATAGATAGATAGATAGATAGATAGATAGATAGATAGATAGATAGATCCAGGAGAGCAGGAGTTCAAACTCCATTTCATTGAGGGACACATCAGGGCTGTGGTGGGATGGATGGATAAATGAATGGAGAGATGGATGGAGAGAGAGAGAGAGAGAGGGAGAGAGGGAGGGAGGTTGTTTGTGAGTGTGTGTGTGTGTGTGTGTGTGTGTGTGTGTGTGAGAGAGAGAGAGAGAGAGAGAGAGAGAGAGAGAGAGAGAGAGAGAGAGAGAGATCCAGGAGACATTTCCTTACACCAGTGCTTCTCAATTATTTTCTGTCATGCCCCCCCTAGGAAGAAGAAAACATTTCGCGCCCCCTGCGCAACTGTAAATAGTATCATTTGTCTATAAAATTGTCATAAGTACACCTCTGCATAACACTGTATCCTTATTAACGTATAAGAGAATAAAAAAAGAAAGAAATGTGGATCAATTTACAACAAAGAATAGCTTTATTAACTGTAGCAGAAAAGATTTAAAGGAGCACAGGATTTAAAGGAACACAATATTAAGAAAAAACTTTAACCTGCAAAACAAAAATATATAAAATAATTTGAGCTGAGCCCCCCTTTACGGAGCCTCGCGCCCCCCCTGGGGGCCCCGCCCCACTATTTGAGAAGCACTGCCTTACACTGAGAAGAATCAATCAGTGGAAGGGATTGCCTCCAGAAGTTGTGTTCTCTCCATCACTTGAGGTTTTCAAGAAAAGAGAGAACAACTATATGACTGGGATGGCTTAAGGACTATCAAGCAAGGGTTGGAGTAGAAGATCTCCAAGGTCCCTTTTAGCCCTCTGAGTCTAGAATCTCCTCACTCTCCTCCTCCTCTTTTCTTCTATTTCATCAGCCGTATGAAGCCCCCGTTGAATTCCGAAGTGAGGTCTAAATTGGTCAAACAAAGCATCCGGAAGGTGTTATCGTTGCCAGCTATCAAGGTGTCCAAAATTAAAACAGATAGCCAGACCTATTCACCTCAATCTCAGGTGAGCAGTCTAGATGGAGCAAAGCAATAGGGGATCCACCTGGAAACAAGGATGCTGTGAGCAGGATTCCCGATCTCCTCAACAGCCCTGGATCCATCCCTCGAGCCAAAGGTCCCCTTGGCCAGTCCCTTCCTCTTTGGTCTTGAAAGTCTGCTTCCCCTTCTCGTTCTATGTTTCTGGATCCCAGGACTCCCTATTTTGAAGCCCTAAACATCTCCAGGGGGTTTTCCTCCCCATCTTTTCTCTCTTCCTCCACTTCTCTTTTATCTTCTGTTTGAAGGATCTTCTCAAGATCAATTCCCACCTCCCACCTTTGCCCCCCAACAAAAGAAGGGCCATGGTGGGGCAGAGCAACCATGGTCTGCAGGCACAAGCTATGATTCCTAGCTAGTCTCAGATCACCCTCAGAATTCAAATGGTTAGCAACTGATTCAGATTTTTTAAAAACAATTTTTATTTATTTTTGAACAAAGACAAATAAACATAAAAATAAAAAAGCCATCTTGCATTACAAATTGTAGAAAGTGTGTCAGTTGGTTACAGTTCTTCCATGCATCTCTTCCATAGTCATCACCAGCTTTTCATATCAAATCGCATATTTTAAAATCACCTATATTCATGTATATCACGTTTATTATATCTCAACCTTAATTTGACTGCAATTGTTTTTACGTCCTTTTATATATAATATTCAAAATCTAGAATAGGATTATATGATAACATTCTATTAAATCATCCAATCCCAATACATCTTTATAACATATTCTAGATAAAGCTTTTAAACCTCCTCTCATATTCTCCATTTGTTGTTTATATAAAATTTCATTTTATCAAACTAATATATCTATATGTATTGTTATCATTATTAATCATTATTTAACTATAGCTATTGTTGCTTCATTTTATGTATAAAATACATAATATTTTATACATACATATACATACTACTAGTAAACTAAATTTAGCTTAGTTTTTATTATACATTATATTTATTATATTATATTTATTATATGTAGCATTAATATTCTAGTTACTTTCTTAATAAATCTTGTATGAGCTTCTCTTCGCAACATGTTTTCCTTTCGTATCTCATAAAAGCTTGAAACCCAGCATCTGATCTTTTCATCAGCCTATCTTTGGTTATCAATGGTGCTGCTGTCAAGATTTCTCTTCGTATCTCCGTCAATTTTTCTCTCTTTTCTTCTTCTGTGCTTTGAAGTCTGGGGTAGAGTTCCAATCGATCTATCTCCCCTTTCCATATTCCACTCTTGCCATTACCAACCTCGCTCACTTTGTTGTCAGTATCCACAGTTTTCTTATCTCTTTGCTCATTTTTTGAACTCTGTCCTCCACTTTCTTCATTTGATAAACATCCTCAGTTTCTCCATCAGATTTTTCTGTTTTATATTCCATATTCTCCAATCTCTTTTCAATTCTCTCTGTCACAACTAATAGATTTTGAATTTCAAACATAATCATTTGCAATGTTACAGTTTCTTTTTCCTGCGGTGCCAGTCTTCCAATTTTGCAGGCACTGCTACTATAGGATTCAAGGCTATGTTAATAAACTTCAAACAGGTTCATTTATTATCTTTCAAGTCAAAATGTTGTCTTCCCTCCAATAGCTAGTGATGGAACTCCCCAAAAGCACCTGTATAAACAACTTGTGCTCTTCCTACTATCACTCTCAGCAAACAATACAATACAATAGCAGAGTTGGAAGGGACCTTGGAGGTCTTCTAGTTCAACCCCCTGCCTTGGCAGGAAACCCTATACCATTTCAGAGAATTGGCGATCCAACATCTTCTTAAAGACTTCCAGTGTTGGGGCATTCACAACTTCTGGAGGCAACTTCTGTTCCACTGATTCATTGTTCTAACTGTCAGGAAGTTTCTCCTCAGTTCTAAGTTGCTTCTCTCCTTGATTAGTTTCCACCCATTGCTTCTTCTACCCTCAGGTGCCTTGGAGAAAGTGATGTGCGGTGAGATTTATGGCTGGTGAGGCTGGTGACGTCATCAGGAAGGCAGGGAATGGGACCACGTGTGCTGGAGGCTGAGGCTGCCTCAGCCTCCAGCACACTTGATCCCATTCCCTGCCTTCCTGAGCACGCTCCACCGGCTCGTGCTCCGCGGTCCTTAACAGCAGCTGCTTTTCAGTGCTTTCCTGTGCGTCTGGTGTTTAGGACATCCGGCTATCTACCTAAATGCCAGACGCACAGAAAAGCACTGAAAAGCACTTCGCCTCCAAGCCACTTCGTCTTGATGACGTCGCCACAGCTGCTGGGCGCGGCTGGACGGATGTAGCCAAAGTGATGCCGAGGCAGCTCAGGCGGACGAAAGAGCGAGCGAGCAAGCGATGGAGGATCAGGCAGCCTGATCCTCGGTCGCTTGCCCGCCGGACTGCCTCGGCGCCACTCTGGCTACCTCTGTCCATTCGCAACTTGCAGCTGCGGCGACGTCATCAAGACGAAGTCCAGCGGAGGCAGAAATGTTGTTGGCGCTCCCGGACTTCGTCTTGATGACGAAGCCACGAAAGTGACTGGGGAATGACGAGAACCTTCCTGCCTCTGCTGGACTTTGTGCACTCCTCACGACTGCAATATCCATCCAGAAGCAGCTTTTGTGGCTAATGGGGTTTGGGCTTCCAGCCCAACAGCCCCTGCCACTTCTGGACATCTATTGCAGTCGCGAGGAGCGTGCAAAGTACAGCAGAGGCAGGAAGGTTATTGGCGCTTCCGAGAACCCTCCTGCCTCCGCTGGTTGCCCAGCTAGCACCGCCCCGCACGCGCACCTCCTCCTCCCTCTTCTTCCTCTTCACTCCCCAAAGGTTCTTCTTACCGGAGCTTAGCGGGAGCCATGTGAAAGGGATGGGAGGAAATATATATTATTATTATATATTATATATTATTTCATGATGAGCGGTGAGGCTCTGCCTCCCCTGCCTCCCCTGACCGCACGTCCCTGCTTGGAGAATAGTTTGACTCCCTCTTCTTTGGGGCAACCTCTGAGAACACTGCTATCATGTCTCCCCTAGTCCTTCTTTCTCTTAAGCTAGACATACCCAGTTCCTGCAACCGTTCTTCATATGTTTTAGTCTCCAGTCCCCTAATCATCTTTGTTGCTCTTCTCTGCACTCTTTCTAGAGTCTCCACATCTTTTCTACACCGTGGCGACCAAAATTGAATGCAGTATTCCAAGTGTGGCCTTACCAAGGCATTATAAAGTGGTATTAACACTTCACGTGATCTTGATTCTATCCCTCTGTTGATGCAGCCTAGAACTGTGTTGGATTTTTGGCAGCTGCTGCACACTGCTGGCTCATATTTAAATGGTTGTCCATTTAATGGTTGTCCAAACAAACTGGAAGAACCTTGAATCTCAAGTGATCAAAGAGAAAGAAGAAAAACAATGTATCCACCCTCCAGCCTCTAAGTGGCAGTGTAACTGCTTTTCCTCCTGTGGTTACAACCCTCTTTATAATCCTTCTTATTATCTTCTTTATATTCCAAGCTTAAGAAAGGAAAAAAACCATAAATGGAGATAAAAAACAATCCAATCAATCCAAAGAAGCATTATAAAAAAAGAAGGAAATTTTTAATTCATAGGTGTAAACAAAAGTGAAAAAAGAAGAAAAAATTAATCCATTCAGTTTAAAAAAATAGGAAGCCTTTGCAAAAATTCCATCCATGAAAAAAACAGGATGACACACTAAGTTTAATGTAGATTAATTTCGCTGCTTAGTCTTCTATCTTCAATTTTAATTTAACTTAATTTTTTGGGGGGAGGGGTAGTCTCTTTTTCTAATAATAAAATTTCCTCACCAATTCGACACAGTTTCTCTTTTCGCTTTGTTCCTATTCCGGAGCTGTCCCAACTTCAACAGCTTCATTAGTTGCGTTTCTGTCAACAGAAATAAAGGCTATTCCTGGATCTTTCAGGGACTTTGCGGTGTCCCTGAGATCAGCAGGAAGTGCCCTTCTCAATCACCATCTCTGTGGGACAGTTTAGATCCGAAAGGACCGTCCAGCGGCAGAAATATGGACTGCAATCTTGGAGCACCAAGATCGCATGTCGAGCCGTCGTGACGTCAGCCCATTTTTTTTCTGCAACGGATTCAGATTTATGACGGTTGCAGCATTCTGGGTCACATGACCCTCCTTCTGTGACCTTCTGACTAGTCAATAGGGAAGCTGGATTCACTTAACAACTGTGTGACCAACTTAACAACCAAAATGATTCACTTAACCACTGTGGCAAGAAAAGTCGTAAAACAAGGGCAAAATTCACTTCACTAATGTCTCCCTTAGCGATGGAAATTTTGGGCTCAATTGTTGTCATAAGATGAGGACTGCCTGTATTTGAATCTCCCAGAACTGTTAAGGAAGACATTCAGCTTTTTAGTCATTCTGTTCTGAACTCAAACAGGAAGGAAGTCCTTTTGTTGCTCAAGTTCAGCAGATAAAGCATTTCTTCCCCCTCTGGAAGAAAAACCAGCCCTGCAATGTCGGCCACTCCATTTACTGCAGACCTCTGGACTTCAACTCCCAGAATTCCATGGCTGGCACAGGAAGGTTGGGAGCTGCAGTGCCCCAGTCGGAAAAGGGCCATCAGTTCCCCACCCCTGGATTTCTGCCTCTTTCAGGTGCCGTTTCTTCCTTGACGCCCCTCCTTCCTTCTGACATTTTCTCCTTTTTTTAGGATTTCTATCAGCAGACGGCCACCGCCTGCAACAACATGCTGACCGGATTGCTGTCCGAAGCTCCCAATTTGGATGCCCTGCAGGAGATCCTGACGGTAAAGAGAGATCCTTTCTTGGGGTGGTTCAGCCGGTCAGCCAGATGTTCAGGCTGGATTTGGCCCTTCTGTCCCCCTGTGGAGTCTGTGGCACTTCCAACTGGGAATGACCCATTCCTCCTTTCCTCCTTCTCCTTCGTTTCCCCCGACAGCACACAAATCCCTGGATCGACTCTCCAAAGAGCCACGAGAGAGAGAGGGCCCTCAAGAGCACCAAGCACCTCCTCAAGTTCGTTTCGGACAACGTCAGTTTCGACGTAAGTCTCCCTTTGGGATGAGAAGTGAAATGTTTTCAAAGGAAAAACTCCAAGAAAGTCCAGCTGCCTTTTGGGAAAAGCACCTTTGGGATGTGACCAGGAGGATACAAGGAGCCCTGCTTGAGGAGAGGGTTGGAGGAGAAGACCTCCACGGTCCCTTCCAGCAACTGCAGTTCTGTCATGCTGTGATTCCATGATTCTGTAATTCTAAGGTTCTGTGATTCAAAGATTCTAAGATTCAAATATTTGATAATTCTATGATTCTATGATGCTAACATTCTGTGTATCTAAGATTCTGAGGTACTTTGGTTCTGATTCCCTAATTTTAGCCAGCTGAAAGCTTCATGAGCCCCCTCCCCCTCTCCTTTTCCCCCTCATTTTCCCTTCCTTTCCTTAGACCACAGCTGACTTTTCTTTGCTGGGACAACTGGTGGCTTTGCTGGCCCTGCACATTGGCGACACCAGCCCAGTTGTTGGCCAGACATCCGCAGAGGCTGCCTACCACCTGCACCACCTCCTCATGAGCAAAATGGGTGAGAACTTTGTACTCCAAGGGCTGACTTGCTAAAAGAGGACCAGGGATGCCCCCTGCCCAAGAGAGCATTAGGTGGCACAGCCTGTGGCGTGGCTAAGAAACTGATCGTTTGGCTTGGCAGAGATGCCTGGAATTGGCGGTTGATATTGGCACTTCTCAGGGCCAGGGGTCCTTTTAAGACGGAGATTCTCACGTTAAGTGAGTCAGCTAGGAAGGAGGAGGGGGAGGAGGTGATAGGAGAGAGAGAGAAGGAGCGATGAAGAGAGAGAGAGAAGGAGCAAGGAGGAGGAGGAGAGGGAGAAAGGGAGACAGGGAGGAGAAGCAGGAGAAACAAGAGAAACAGGAGGAAGAGCAGCAGCAAGTGGGCCAGGGGTCCTTTTAAGATGGAGATTCTCACGTTAAGTGAGTCAGCTAGGAAGGAGGAGGAGGAGGAGGTGATAGGAGAGAGAGAGAAGGAGCGATGAACAGAGAGAGAAGGAGGAAGGAGGAGGAGGAGAGGGAGAAAGGGAGACAGGGAGGAGAAGCAGGAGAAACAGGAGAAACGGAAGAAGAGGAGCAGCAAGTGGGCCATGGGTCCTTTTAAGACGGAGATTCTCACGTTAAGTGAGTCAGTTAGGGAGGAGGAGGAGGAGAGAAAAGGAGCAATGAAGAGAAGGGCAGGGAGCAAGGAGGAGAGAGGGAAAGGAAGACAGGGGGAGAAGGAGGAGGAAGAGGAGCAGCAAGTGGAGGAGGCGATGAGAAGGGAGGGGAGGGAGAGGAAGATGAGGAAAGGGGAGGAGGAGGAGAGAGTGGGGGAGGAAGATGAGGGGGAAGGGAAGAGGAGGTAGTGAGAAAGTAGGGAACAGAGACGGAGAGAGGGGAAGGAGTTAGAGGTGGAGAAGGAGAAGGAATGTGGGGTCCTTGGTGCTCTCTGAGCTTGGTGGTTTTCCTCTTGACATTTCATGACCCAACTAGGTAAGTTCATCAGTACTTGAAGGGAGGGATCTTTTTTCTGTGCTTCTATAAGCATTGATGGCCAACATCCCTACTTGGGCAATGAAACGCCTGCAAGGACCCCCCCTCCTAGTGCAAAGAGCACCAGGGACCCCTCAGGTCGACCCTGAGCTCCAGATCTTCTCTTCTGTTGCAACGACTAAACAGGCAGTCAGATGAAGGAACTTCCCAAGTTCTGAAGGCCAAAATCTGACCTTGTGGTTTTTTCCCCTCCCTCCAAAGCGAAAGAAATGGACAAGAAACACAAGAATAAAAAGGGGAATATTGTACATTGGTTGCGTGAGGATTTCTTTGTTTCGGGTTCTGGGATCTTCTACAACAATATCTCCAAAATGGTGAAGGTATGTTTTGGATCAGCCTTTGGCCTGTCTTCCATTTGCTCCTCCTCCTGACCCGGAGACCCTCAAAGGAGTCAATCTCACAGTGGGGACAGCATCCTCCCAAGGTTGGGCTTTGGGTACCCCTTCTCTCCAATGCCTAGGAGGAAGAAAGGGCAGCTGCCATGTTGGCTTTCTTGACCCCCATCTGAATCCCACCTGATGGAGGACATGGAATAAGGCCTGCCTCTCTACATGGTGTGCTGTCCCCCAATCTGGGTCAAAGTTCAAGAGAAGGGAGTCAAAGCCCTGAGGCATCTCTGCATGGTCTCCTTTCCTTCTCTCCAATAGGCCTTTGGGGAGCACCTCAGCCCATTGCAGCTAACGCAGGTGATCCTGGACGCCCTGGAGGCCTTGACACACGCGGACAAGAACATATCCCAGTCTGCGGGGCAGCTCCTCAATTCCATCCTGGAGGAGTGTGGCATGGATCTGGAGGAGGTAAGAAAATTGCAGGGCTTGGAGCAAAAGGGATGTAGGAGATTTTTTAGAAAGCAAAGACGAGAACGGCTGAGACCTTGTTGGCTCAGTGATGATGCTTTGGCTGGTTTTAAGAAGGCTAGGGCTGGATGGGAGACCACTGAGCTATCCAAACCTCCCAGAAGACGGTAAGGGCAAAACAAAGGAGCCATATTGCTTTCATGAAAAATAACATTTGGTGAGCCAGTGTGCCAGTGGTTAAGGCTCCAGATGTTTTTATATCTTTGTCATCCGCCTTGAGTCGCCATATGCGAATAGGCAGCAATATAAATCTCCTAAAGTAAACCAATAAAATATCACAAGCGGCTGGACAAATCAGGAGTCCTTTTAAAAATGTAGGGCAAACGTGACATTGTGGGGGCCAATTTATTTCCCCCAATGGGTGGGAGTTATCGTCTCTACTGCATCTCCAATGGAGACCAATGCTGGATCTCATCCCTCCGATCTCTCTTTTGCCATAGCTACCCATGATAATGAAGGAGATTTACCAGCGTCTCCCGAATATTGCCCACCCAGCAACGAAAGACCTCACCCTCAAGGCCATATGTCACCTGGCATCCAAGAGGGTCAACCCAGTTGTGGACATATTGCTGGAATCCTCCATTGGCTGTGATGGGTAAGAAGAACTTCAAGGAGATGGGCCTCCTGTTGCCTTGGATTCCTGAGAGACTCTCCATCCTTTGCGATGGGGTGAATCCCTGTAGCTCAGGTGGAGGGAGTGGGTGGAGGTTGGTTCTCTGAGCTTCTCCGTTGGTTTCCAAATGTTTTGTTACCAGGCAAGGTAACGTCTTCAGTGGAGTTTAAGGAACGCCAGTGCTGGTGATCTTCTGCTTGTAAGGGCTTGGTGTCGTCAGAAGGTCGTGTGATGGGGAGGTCACCTCAGATTGAGGGTCATGTGAGGTGGGGATCTTGTGATGGGTCTTGTGACTTGGAGGTCATGTCAGGTGAGGGTCATATCAAGTGAGGGACTTGTGATGGAGAGGTCATGTCAGGTGTGGATCTTATCAAGTGAGGGTCTTGTGATGTGGAGGTCATCTCAATTTGAGGGTCATGTGAGGTGGGGATCTTGTGATGGATCTTGTGATGTGGAGGTCAGTAAAGGTCGTGACAGGTGAGGGTCTTCTGATGGAGGTCCTGATGGGCCATGGGTGTGTCACAGATGAAGTCTTCTAGTGGGGAGGTCACATCAGATGAGGGTCGAGATAGGAATGAACTTTGAAAGATATTTTACGACTTTTCTTGTCACATTTGTTAAGTGAGTCACTGCAGTTGTCAAGCGAGAAACATGGTCATTAAGTGAATCTGGCTTCCCCATAGAATGTGCTTGTTAGAAGTTCGCAAAATGTGATTGCTTGACTTTGGGATGGTCGTAAATCTGAACCAGTTGTCCAGGAGTCTGAATTTTGGTCAGATGATCCCGAGGATGCTGGAACGTGTGAAAACTGGGAATAAGTCGCTTTTTTCAATGCCGTTGTTCCTTTGAATGGCTGCTGGACAAACGGTCGTAAGTCAAGAACTACCTGTGTATATAGAGATACTTTGGGGGGATGAGAGCCGTTCATTTGGCCATCGGTTTTCCAATCCTTCCTTCCATTGGGACGGGGGGGTTCATCTATCTGGACTGGCCGTCTCTTCTGAAATGGGGAAAGGATTTGATTTCCACCCTATCTGTTTCTCCCCCTCCGCAGAAGCGCCAGGGAGGTTTGGGGGGCACTGGCTGCAGACCATTATGCCAACCTCAAGATCATGAAGCCCCTCTTGAAAAGGCTGCAGGACCAAGACCCCAGCACCGACGCCCTCACAAGGAGGAACAGCAAGTCCCTCATGCCCATTGCGGTAAGCCCTCCACACCTGAGGGAAGGGAGGAGGGAGGCAGTGGGCAAGCGGCTGGGGGCTGAAATTGGAGCATCATTTGGCGTAAGCTGCCCTCCTTTAGGTGGAGGCAGATGTTTCTCTCCCTGAGCACAATGAGAATACATCTGCCGAACAAAACTCCTCATTGGCAACAGGAAGGGCATCTGGCCAGTAAACCCCCAGCTCCATTCAGATGGCCAGACTCCACCCTGCAAGTGTTTCTGGGAACGTTAGAAGAAGAGGAGGAAGAAGAAGAAGGTGATGAATCTAAGTTTCCTGGGGAGCCCAAGGTGACGCTTCTTTTATCCCGCTTCTAGGCCACCAACGCTCTCTGTTTCCTCCTGTCCCTCCCGAACGCTGCTGAGCTCCTCCACAAAAAATTCTCCAACCTGCTCCTTGCCCTGGTCACGCAGCTGTACTTCCTCCTGGGAGCCAGCAAGAGTGGGGCCAGGAAGTCCAGCAGAGTCACAGACCTTTCAGAACAGATCAACCATTTGGGGTAAGGAATCTCCTGGGCCCAATCTGGGTCCTACAGGATATCACTGGAGGGGGAAGAAATAAAGGGAGGCTGATTTGTTGTTGCGTTTTGTGGTTGTTGCACAAGCCGCCAAGTGAAACCTGGAGCTTTCCTGAAGGGCAGCGGGAGGCCGGTTGGCATCAGGGTAAGCCTGGCCTTTGCAGGTGGCATCGGCCGAAGGATTGGCACCAACTCTTCTCCCTTTCTTTGATTTAGCACGACAGTGCAGGCGATCAAAAACCTCATCCTGTCTGCCGGATACGAAGAGGAGTACAAAGATTTGGGGATGGTGGGATGCTGGGAGATGCTCTTGAGCCCAGATAGTCTGTTTGAGGCCATTTTCCACCTGGTCCGGTAAGAACTTCAAAGTCTAAAGAGCTTGGCTATAAGTGTCAGTGGGTGAGAGAGGGAGGAGAAGGCAGAGAGAGAGGAGGAAGAAGAAGGGGCAGAGTGAGAGAAAGTAAGGGAGAGGGGGAAGAGGGAGGGAAGAGGGGAGGAAGAGAGAGAGAGAGAGGAAGAGTGAGGGTGATAGAGGGGAGGGGAGGGCAGAGGGAGAGGAGGAAGAAGAGGCAGAGAGAGAGAAAGTGAGGGAGAGGGGGGGAGAAAGGAGGAGAGAAAGAGAGGGAGTGTAAGAGGGAGACATAAAAGGAGAGAGAGAATGAGATGGAGAGGGAGGGTGGGAAGGAGAGGGAGAGAAAGACAGAGAAAGAGAGGGAGGGTGAGACATTATCTAAATGGAGTAATTCATTGAGTAATTCATTTATTCATAATTCAGATAATCTTTTCTCTAGCTTGGTGATTTTCTCCTCACTCACCAGCAGATCTTGTCTGATTTCTCACTATTTGATCTTTAGGAAACTCTTCAACTACTCTAAAGTGGAGCTGAAGGTGATGTTCAGACAGGCCAACACCTACCTGCACCATCCCGATTTAAGGGAGAAGACAATTGGAATGGTGTTCTTCTCAGAGGTGAGGAGACATTGTGATGCACCACAACATTGTGGATCTCCAGGAATGTTGCGCAGGGTTCACAAGGACTTTATGGATAGGAACTTGAAGTTGTGGGGGCTCTATCACTAGAGGCCTTGAAAAAGAGACTGGAGAGCCATTTGTCTGACATAGTAGATGGTCTCCTGCTTGGTCAAGGGGTTGGACTAGAAGACCTCTAAGGTCTCCTCTTATTCTGTTAATCGGTGGAATGGGAGAGAGAGAAAGAGGCAGGGAGGGAGGGAGAGAAGGAGGGAGGGAGGGAGGAAGACTCAATGACCCCAAATTCCTTTTCCTCTTTGCAGTATAGGCAGTTTTGTATTCTTACAACTATCATTTGCACTAACTTTTGCGATACTGTAGTCCTCGACATATTACTTGGCTTATCAGATGGTCACAAAATGGATCACGTAACTTCTAAACATTGCAACTGTCATAAATATGGACCCTCAAATATCCAATTTTTGATCACGTGACCGTGATCAATGGTCATAAGTTTGAAAAATGGAATTGTCCCTTTTGCAGGGCCATGGTGACTTTCCGCAGTCACTAAACGAGGACTGTCTTTTCTTCTCCCCGTAATGGCTGAATGTGGCATCTCTTCGTAGAGGCTCTGAGGAAAGTTCCCTTCCTTTGTTTTGCTAATGCTTTGTCTCTCCACTCTTCTTCCCCAGCTTCTCTATCACCCGGAGTTCGGACAATTCTTCGTCATAAAGGACATCCTTGATGTCCTCCAAGCCTGGATGGCTCAGCCATATCCCCTCATCCAAATATTTGCTGTTCGTGGTGTGGGGTATCTTCTCCAGCACCCCTTGGAGGTAAGAGATGGGGGGCAGGAAGTGAGGGACTTTCAAGGGACCAGCAGGTGTGACCTCTTTGGGAAGTCTACAAGGCTAGGAAGGGTAGAAGGAGGAGAAGAAGACAACCACCAGAAAGAGGATGCCCTCAGCTACAGTGGCGTCTCTTCTACAAAGATGGGGGCATCCCTTGAAGATCTGAAGGATCAATTTGGAGACAGATCCTCTCGGAGGACATCTAAAGCAGAACAAGAAGCAACGGATGGAAGCTAATCAAGGAGAGAAGCAACCTAGGCCTAAGGAGAAATTTCCCGATACTGAGAACAATTAACCAGTGGAACAACTTGCCTGCAGATTTTGTGGGTGCTCCAACACTGGAGGCTTTCAAGAAGAGACTGGACAACCATTACTACTGGTTTTCCTAGTAGTAGAGACCTTGGCGGTCTTCTAGTCCAGCCTTCTGCTCAAGCAGGAGAACCTAAGCTAATTCAGATAAGTGACTGTCTACTCTCTTCTTAAAAACCTCCAGTGATGGAGTGTTTTGCGTCAAACCCCTGGGATGAGGAAGCCCCTGAGCTGACCTAACAATCATCCAGCTTCCTCACACCCAGCTATTTCCCCAAGATCTTCCCTTGCAGGATGGGAGATCATGGGGAACCTCCACCTGGGATGCTGGGTATTATGGTTTTCTCCATTTATACATCTCATCCAGTTTTCTTATCATTGCAACCCAAGAGCATACGAAGAACACTTACAGGAACTGGGAATGTCTAGTCTAATCAAAAGAAGGACTAGGGGAGACAGGATGGCACCTGTTCCAATATTTGAAGGCTCCTACAAAGACCAGGTGGTCAAAAGAAAGAAAGACGAGAAAGAATGGTTGGAAACTAAGCAAGGAGAGAATCAGCCTGGAATTAAGGAGAAATTTTCCTAACGGTGAGAGCAATCAAGCAATGGAAGGACTTATCTCCAGAACGTGTGGGTTTTCCAAAAGAGACCGGAAAACCATTCATGGTATAGAATCTCCTGCTTGAGCAGGGGTTGGACTAGAAGACCTCCAAGGTCCCTTCTGACTCTGCTATGCCGTGTTGTATGTTCCAAGTGCACATGTTTATATCCTTGAAATGGGGCACTTGATGGTAGGTTTAACTGTGAAAGCTGAAGTGTGGAGCTGAGGCAAAACAAAGGATGAAGAATTGGGGAACTAGGTAGTTTTAGTCTAACAACAAAAAGTGGGGCTGGGATGAGATGAGACGTTTAATATTTGAAGTGCTTCCACAAAAAATGGGGGGGGCAACTGATTTCCCGAAGCCCCTGAAAGGAGAACAAGAAGCAATGGATGGGAACTAATGAAGGAGAGAAGCAACCTGGAACTAAGGAGAAATTCCCTGACAATGAGGACAATTCACCAGTGGAACGACTTCCCTCCAGAGGTTGTGGGTGCTCCAACACTGGAGGCTTTCAAGAAGAGACTGAACAACCACTGATCTGAAATGGTACAAGGCCACCTGCTTGAGCAGGGGGTTGGACTAGATGACCTAGTTTCAAGGTGTCGGGTGCGTTTCAAGGTGTTGATTGTCATCTTCAAAGCGCTCCATGGCTCGGGACCTAGTTATTTGCGGGATCGCATTCTACCCCATACATCCCTGCGACCAATCCGCTCTCACAGAGAGGGCCTCCTCCGGGTACCATCCGCTAAACAGTGCGGGCGGGCGGTGCCTAGGAGTAGGGCCTTCTCTGTGATGAGCCCAACCCTCTGGAACGACCTCCCCCCCGATATTAGAACCACCTCTGATCTCCGCTCCTTCCGCTAGAAACTCAAGACCCACCTGTTTCGAGTAGCAGGTCTGGCTTAATTACAACCATAATCGTAACTGCATTTAACATCTATTCAAACCTTCCTGGATGGCTTTTTAAATTTTATATTGGGGTTTTAACGGGTTTTAAAATTGTTCTTAATATTTAATTGGTTTTGGGATTTTATAACAGACCGTGTGTGTGAGTTGTTTATGTTTCATGTCTTATGTCTTATGTCATTTTTATTGTTTTATTGTTTTTATTACGAATGGTCTGTACACAGCCCCGAGTCCCTACTCGCCGGGGGCGGTCTATAAATTAAATAAACTATAAACTATAACTATAAACCTCCAAGTTCCCTTTCAACCCTGTGATTCTAGGTTATGGGGGCTTCTCTGTGTTTGTCATTCATAGACACAGAGAACTCCAGTGACCATGTTTAATTGCTCCCTTTCTTCCCTCCTTCCTCCAGAATACGATGTTAGAGCCGGTGCTAGCCCCTGTGGTCAACTGTGCTTGTCACCCAGAAAAAAGTGTGGCAAAGGAATCCCTACGGACTCTTCAGTTCCTATTCCGGTATCTGAAAGTTCAAACCTATGGATGGAAAGCTGTCAATCTTATTCCGGTCCTGGGGAAGTATTTTGCTGATGTACGTCAACCAAATCACGACAAACTAATCCACTCCCCCGCTTTCTCTTCCTCTCCTTCCCTCCCTCTCTCTTCTTCTCCCATAAAGATGGCCTGGGTAACATCTGCAGAATTCCAATTTTATCAAAAAGGCTTAGAAATAGTTCAGCAACAACTGTGCTGTTCTCATCTAAAAGAGTGTGTGAGCTTTCAGATGATCCTTGAGCCCTTCCAGAGAGCTGGAGAAGGTTGCCACTCTCTTCAGCTTCACCAAACCACCATCAATCACTCTCCATATTTATTAAAAATCCAGATTGGTGTTGCTTGATCTCAGACCCTTTAAGGTGTGTGGATTTCAACTCTGCTGGCCTGAGAACTCCAGAGGTTGAAGTCCCCACATCTGAAGGCTGCTAAGATGGGAAAACAGCTCCCTCGGTCACACCATAGAGGTTGGTCTGCAAGCCTTTTACACCCATGGCCAACCATCCCCATGGCCTTGTCTGGAGAAACAGTTGCCAGACTCCTCTTCCTCCTTGTCTTGTGAGTGGGAAACTGAGGCAGATCAGATGAAGAGGATGGAGGTGATGAAGGCTTTTATTGAAGGTTTAGTGGATCCCTCCCTGCCTTTCTATTTCAGGAAACAAAAAGAATCGAATTTGAGATGTTTTCTCGTCTGAAATTTCTGCTCTCAGTTTTTGCTCAGCTCACTATTGTGTGTGTTGCAGTTTGTTCTTCTAGGTTCTCACAATGCCTCCCACTTCCTGAATGCTATTGGAGGGACTGACCCGTTTCTCTTCCTTCGTAGGAGGACATCGAGTTGCGCAACACCTCCATCACTCTTTTTGGCCTGGTCTTAAATGGGGTCAAGGAGACAGAGCGGAATCTGACCAAATCCATCCTGCGCACCCTGATTCCTCTCGTCATCCAGTTGGCTAATCCTTGGACCCAAGAGGTGAGTTGAAGGGCGGGGTCAACTAAGCTCCTGCTCTTTCATGCTCCCTTCTCCATGAGACCATGCTGTACCCCCATCTTCACTCAGGGCAACATGGTTGCATCATGTGGACCCTCTGGAGAAGGCAAAGAGATTCTGGACAATCCTGAAGTTGTGAGGTCCTTGGTGTTCTCTGAACCTGGTTGTTTTCTTGCAGGCCTTTCCTGACCCAACTAGGTGACAGCATCAGTAGGTTGGAAGGGAGGGTTTGACCTCTGCTTAATGCCCGATCATTTTGATGTGGGTGCAGGTTTTCTGTTGGGTCGTTCTTGGATTAGGGGGTTGTTTTCTGCTTGATTGTTTGCCTGGTACCAATAGAAGAGAGTCAGGGTTGAATTGTGAGGAACTCTGGCCTTCAGGGGGACCCTTGCCCTGCTTTAGCTTCCTCTTGGGGTGGCTCATCCCCTTTCCCACCTCTGAGCAAGGAGAAGTCTGGCTTTTCTCTGCGAAAGATGGATAACCTCAGAACCGGCTCCTCTGATGCCTCCTTTCCTCCCTCGGCCCAGTTCTCCAGGAACGCCCTGACCTCCTGCGTCTCCTTTATGAAGTGGGAGGAGTTTCCAGAGACTTTGTTTGACTACGAGATTTACACCAGTCTCCAGAGCATGTATTCCAGCATCTGCTCGGAGGTGGTAAGTAGGAGCCCAGCTGGTTCCTTTTCTTCCGGATTAGAGTATATTATATTTTCTTTTTCTCCTGCCTTTGTTCTTTTGATAAATCATTCAAGATGGTGGACGTCCCTAATGCTTCTCCTCCCCCTCCTCCTCGGCTCCTGGTTTGTTGCCTGAGGCCTCAACCACTAGACTAAATCGACTAGAGGGATTCTTCTTGGGTTGTTGTTCCCTTGGGAACAGCAGAAGTTCCATACCACCATGAGGACTAAAAACCTTGCTGATTTGTGGGTTTGAGATTAGAAATGGCAGTTTGTGGAAAAGGGAAATTACGATGTAAAGAGGGCAAAACATAAATGCATTTATAAGACCAGAAGCCATTTCCTTATCATCTTTCTTTCCCTTTTCTTTTTCTATTCTTTTTTCACTATCTATTATTTTTCTTTATTTTCCTTTTTGGTTTTAACTTGGATAAAATTGTCTTTAACAACATAAATGTGTGTGTGCATAATACAATACAATATTAAACTATATTATACTAATACTTTTAATATAATGTAATAGTATATTGTATTGCATTGTATAATAATCCAGTCTAGTCCAGTCCAGTCAAGTCTAGTATAGTATAATAATATTGTTTAGTATAATAAAAGATAGTATAGTATAACAATCTTATAGTTTAAAGTACAATACGATACGATAAAGTATAATAAAATTCAATATGTTATTGAAGACATTGTTGTTGAGGACATGAGGACTAGAAACCTTAGAAAGAACAAAAGAGGAAGCTACAGAGTTCTTTGCCTTGTTTGTGGCCTTGTGTTCCCCAGATCAATCGATGCAAGGAAAACCTGCCTGAAATGTTGGAGCAGATGGTGGAATTCCTAAAGAGCCAGAATCCTTCGTCCCGAGAGGCAGCTGCCCTCTTAATTGGTAACCCCAAGTGCAAACTCTGGAAGGAGGGGAGGAAAAACCAGGGCAGGCGGGCGGCCTAAGGCCAGGCATGCTGACCATTACTATACACACACACACACACACACACACACACACACACACACACACGGCCCCCTTTCTTAAGGGTATTGCTGTGGTTGTTAAGTGAGTCACATAGTTGTTAAGTGAATCTGGCTTCCTTCTGGAGTTTGCTCCCTCGAAGGTTGCAAAAAGTGATCACGTGACCCCCAAGACTCTGCAACCGTCATAAGTACGAGTCGTATGAAATTCTTTCCATTCCATCTCTAGACAGACCCAATTCCTGGGACCATCCCGTAAAGTCCCAAAGCGACTCTTCCAAGTAGAAATAAAAGAATTCTGCATTTTCTTTCTTGAATCAGTCGATTTAGCCGTCTCTGCCAACTCCACCAACCTTTTCTTTGCATGTGTCTAGGCTGCTGCGCACAATACATGACACGGGATCTGGTGACTTCCAAACAAATCGAAGAAGTTTTCCTGGGTGAGTTTCAAAGTTCCCTTGCTTGAAGCGGAGACTTTCTCGCCAGAAGCTCTGGCCCTGATCGGGGTTGGTTCTCAAGGTGGATCCTGGTAATCATTTCTTTTCTGGATTCATTCCAGGTCTCCGGGATCTGCAAGAGGATCCCAAAGCCTCCGTGGCTCAGGCTGCAGCTGGGTCCATGGAAGTAATCTTCCGGCAGTATGGCCATCGGATCAACCCTGCTCTCATTAGTAGCCAGCTCCTCTCCAAAGTCATCCAGAGCATCTCCAAAACCAAATTATCATAGTTAAATAGTTTAATCCTTTACTTTATTGTCTTGGCACCTCATATAACAAAGTTGTGCCTTCTTTAGTGTACAGTATATTATACATTAAAAATAAAAGTATGCAATTGTATAGAACTATACATTCTATACGATGAAATTGAAAACTCCTGATATTGCATTTCTGTTGCCCTCTACAGTAGAATTCAAGATAATTACTGCTCTGGGATGGAAGCTCTTTTTCAGTGTACTTGTCCTTGTTTTTATTGTCCTGTACCGTCTGCTAGATGGCAATAGTTAAAAGAAAGGGTGCCCAGGAGGAGATGGATCTTTAAGGGTGTTTGGAACTTTCTTAATGCAGCGGGAGCTATAAGGCTCTTCCAAAGAGGGGAGGGGGCAACCAAGGACCCTCTGGGCACCTCCCTTCCAGCTGATCTTTGGGGAAAGGGAGGAAGCATGAAGATAATTCTTATATCGTGAAGGACCACGAAGGGACGTTGTGGAAACAGGACCTAGCAGGGAGATTTTGGAAACAGAGAAAGCCAGGACAATTTAATTAGAGAGAGAGGAAGCCACGAGAAGGTCCCAGAGCCACAGGTGCCAATGGAGAAGGGTGGTGGCCACCATCCGTCATCGACGATGTCTGGGACATCTCCAAACTTGGTTGAATTCCGGCAGAAATTGAAGCATGTAGAGTAGGGCAGATGCCAAGAGCTGAACACTCCCCTGGGGGCAGATCTAACGTCCTCCAAAAAAACTTCTCTTTATTATCCCCATAGATGGACCATTGAATCAAAGCCTTCAGGAAAATATCTGGATCCCACATAGTCTCTTCCCGTAATCGCCTTTGGAAACCATGCAACGTTTGTCAACTTAGTTTGTTAAGCCAGGAATGGGGCTGAGCCCTGGTCCCCTCCTCATATCTGTTATAGGGAGGCCTCTCAACGTTCAGCCATCAATGAGCCCAGCGTTATCGGTTGTAAGTTGCGTCAGTCAAAAACCAGGTCACCCTGGTTCCCTGATCGATTTTATGACCTTTGAATGAATTAAGGGAGTCTTTCAAAAATACACATTGTAAATTATGATATATTCATGTGACTTTCATAGGCGAAATAGAATACAAAAAGAAATCTAGAATAGAGCTGGAGGGGACCTTGGAGGTCTTCTAGTCCAGCCCCTGCTAAAGTAGGAGAACCTATTGTTAGATCGGGTAAAGGAAGACACAAAAGGCTAGCGATAACAGCTCTTTATTGAAGTACGTGCAAACATCCACTGAGGAGATGGTCGGCCAGCTCCCCTTTATAAATGGAAGCTGTCCAGCCTCTCAGCCAATCAGGTGCTCCTCTGTTCCCGCCGGCAACAGAGGATCTGAGTGGAGACTTCTATTGTTTAGCCGCAATAGCGGGGGGGAGGATCTAACACCCCTCCCCTCTAGGATGGAACATTCAAACTGGTAACATAGTCCCGTAAGTAGGCAGGCCTTTGCGTTGCCCGGCTAGACCTGCACAATTCAGTTTGCTGGTTGCCCTCACGCAGGTTGGACGGACATGACGCTTCTTCGGACCTGCCTGGTGGAACCTCCTGGAAACTTTCACAGGCCCCGGCTGGAACTTCTGGTGGTGGTTCTGCCCAGCCCACATCGCCGTCAGATAAGTCCTGTGATGGATCCGTAACAGTCGGGAGGTGGTGCTGCTCGAGTTGTGGAGGAATCACTGCTGGTTGTCAGAGTGGGGAGTTGGTTATTTGGCCCCGGAGTTGGTTGATGTGCCTCCTCCAATGTCGTCCGTCCTTGAGTCTTACCAAGTAGGATCTCGGGCCGGTGATGCCGACGATGGTCACAGTTATCCACAGAGCCCCCCCCTCGTGTAATTGTGCGTGTATACCAGGACGCCTATGCTGAATGATCTGACTTTGCTCATGGAATCTGGGGGTGTTTCTGTGGAATAGTTGGGGTGTAGCCTGTCCAGGTGGGACCTGAGACGGCGGCCCATTTGCGTTTGGGCTTCTTCCAGTAGTGGCGCTGGGTGAGATGTGTTGTATTAGCAGGTAGTGGTCTATTCGTGTTTTCCAGTCGCCTGGGCCCATCCTGTTGAGGGCTGTCACGATGTTAAAAAGTTTGCTAGGCCTGAACTGACTGAATTGACACTCAAGAGTTAAACTAAGAAAGCTTTATTGCACAGGTCATAAAACAAAGTTATCTCAAAAGTGATTTATTGCACATGCTTCACACATTCCAGAACTCCATTCCTTTATTCTTTTGTCCGGCTGCCAATTTGGCAGACGGAGCTTTTATTATCAAAATGTAACAATTAGTTAACTTTCTGTTTTATTTACTTTTATTAAAGTTTGTTTATTAATTAGAATATACTTCTCAAAGACTTTTATTTTATTTTTCTTAATATCTCAAAAGATATGCTGAAGGGAATCAGCCCGGTCCATTGATCTCATTTTTCTCCAGGGTGTTTTTTCCCCTGACAACTTGGTAGCAGAGGTTGGTTTATGGTAACAGAGTTAATTGATGGAAGCCGAGATGGCTATAATTTACGGCTGCTTTCCCTTCGTGCTATCTTAAGATAACCGACTAAGGCTAATTAGCCATGTCGAAGAAGAGAAAGAAAAGAAAAAAACGCGGACATGGAAAGCGCTCGAAAGAATCCATTCCCTCAGACACAGAGGAGCAAGATTCTCCAGGTGCCGAGCCAGATGTGGGGGAAGGAGCTACAGAAGGCGAGATCTACGGACTGAGGTCAGTAAATCTTCCTCATTATCAAGATACAATTAATGAACGGCAAAAGTCTAAACAACAACTGCCGGCAGAGAAAAAATACTCCCACGCAGAAAGCAAAGTTTATGAATCCTTCCCAGGCACGGGGGAAGAAATGCAAAGCTATCGTAATCAATTAGAGCTGTTTGAAAAATATGCTAGGGAGGCGAGAGAGTGCTTTGAGGAGATGAAGAGGAGCAGGAAGGGCTCCCCCACTCCCAAAATGTCTGAGGACGCCATATTGTCTTCAAAACAACAGCCTAAGACACACCCCACAGAGTTCATTGGTCAATCAGAACAAAGAGATATGTACACGTCACCAAGGTCACGTGACCCCTTTGAGCCCATTGAACTTCCGGCCATGTATAGAGGTCTGCAGCCAAGAAGTGAAGCTGCACTGCCATCTGCTGGCGGAGAAAAATTATTAGAGCAAAAGATGAAACAGCTCCATGAAAGTTTTAAAGATTTAGCTATGAGTCCTTTAGAAGCCAAAACTTTGCCTCCAAAGGATAAGTCTTCAACACCCCCTGGTGGTGCTGAATCCTCCCTAGATGGAAAAAGGCAAAGCCAAAGGCGAATGCAAGGAAGTCAATTTGATGTTGCCACGCAAAGGCCAATGGTGCAACTCCAGCAACCCCTGGTTCAATAACCAGCTTTGCAACCTGATCAACAAATTGTTCCGATGCATTTTCCTCAGCAGGTACTTCCAGTCACTCCATTGACTGGTGAGTCCAAATTGAAGGAGTCAGGAGAGAATTATAAAGCCTGGGTCAGTGAAATTGCGCTCTTGCTTCGAAGAGAAGGCACACATTGCATGATTTTTAATCCTCCTCCTCAACCGTGGACACCTGCGATGAGAGACCTGGAAAACAGAGCAATCACGACTTTGCTCATGTCAATGGAAATTGAGATCCAGGGTACCTTTCCGCCTGATGCAACTGCCCAACAAATTTGGGCTATTTTGGAAGATTGCTACAGGCCCGTTTCAATTGAATCTTCATGTTTGCTCATGTCTGAGTTCCATGGTTCGAAGTTGAAACCTGGTGAACGAATTGGTGGACATTTGACCAAACTGAAAAGAATGAGAAGTGAATTGAGACAAAATGGCCATGTAATCGATGATATCCAAATGATTAGCATCATCATTAACTCATTGAATTATGAATGGAAAGATGCTGTTGCAAAGATTAACTACGTGCAAATTGCTCAACGCACAGTTAACCACGTTTGCAGACTTTTAGTGGAAGAGGAAGCTATCAAGTTAGCTACACCACATCTGCAACGACCTCCAGCATCAAAGGCTCCAGCCAGACGTCCCTTCCGAGGAAGAGGCTACGTTCCAAGGATGCCAAAATGCTACACCTGCAACCGTGTGGGGCATGACACCCGGGATTGTCCCCAACGAGTTCCAGCTCCCGCCACGTACCAGCCCAGAGGAACAGACTCCAGAGGCAGAGGTAGAGGCGGAATACAAGGTCGTCGTGGTCCAAGGCGTGATCCACAAGCTCCACTTGTAACACTGGCCATAACCAACGTTCCACAACCTGATCCAAAGTTCGACAGACGTCTTTTGTCGACTTTAGATAGTGGAGCAGCTTTGCACGTTACCCACAGAAGGGAACTTTTCACAGAGATGGGCGAGCCAGAGCCCGAGTATCGAGAACTGTATTCCTTCACCAACCACACTTGCAAGGTCATGGGAAAAGGAACTGTTTACATTGAAGAGCTCGATACATACATCCCTGATGTTTATTACATACCTTCAGCAACCAGTAATTTGCTTAGTCAAAGTCACTTGTCTAGAAAGTTCCAGGTTCACCACCTCGAAAAAGCAAGTTACATAGTTAAAGATGGTGATATTGTTGCTGAAACCATGCTGATTGGTGGTGTTTATTACTTAAAGCCAAAGCCTAAAGGGCAAGCACAGGCAAGTATGCAAACTCCAAAAAGGCACAATGCAGACCCAGAGAGAGTTGGCCCAGAGAGAGAAAACGTTACTGTGCCAAAGGCTCCTAAAGGCAACAAACAGAGAAAACAGAAACAGGTTGCTCAGAGCAAGCCTGAGGGTCCTCATGAAACTGTTAATGTTGAGAATTCACTAACTGGTAAACCTTTGCATTCCAGGTGTATTCACAAGTGGCACAGAAGATTGGGACATGCCAGTTTCCGTGTTCTTAGAAAGATGCCGGAGTTCGCAAAAGGTTTGGATCTAAAGGGGTGTAGGGTGTTTTTGGATTGTGCGGTTTGCAAAAAGGCTAAATCCAAGGCGGCTGCAATTCCAAAACACGCTACACGCTGGTCAACACGCATTTTTGATTTGGTACACATTGACATAGTGGGTCCTTTCCGACCAACACTTGGTGGCAGAAAGTATTTTTTAACAATAGTAGATAATCATTCTAGATATGGATTTGTATATCCTATGAGAGAGAAATCTGAGACCTTTCAGATTTTTAAAGACTTTGCAGCTTTTGTTTCTACACAATACCAAGTTCGCATCGCCAGAATCCAGAGTGACCGTGGTGCAGAATTCATGTCTCAGCGTTTCCAGGACTGGATGCGTAAGAATGGAATTCTTCATCAGACATCTGCTCCATATACACCGGCTCATAACGGAGTCGTAGAAAGAAGACAAGGGGTTCTACAAACCATGATGCGTTGTCTTCTAGAAGATGCCAACCTTGGTAGCATATGCTGGGGTGAAGCAATCAAATATGCAAATTACATTGTCAACCGTACTTGGAGCAGTGTAATCAATCAAACTCCTTTCTACCTGCTGTATGGCTACAAGCCTGTTCTCAAGAACCTCCACATTTTTGGTTCATATGCTATGGTGAACACTCCCTTAACTCAAGGACCAAAGAGACTGAGATTTATGTGTATTGATGATGACTCAAAATGGTGCAAATTCATTGATACTAAACATGTGATTGTCATTTCACAATCTGCTAATTTTGAGGAAGACATTGACTGGTACAGGTTTCATTCCAATGATCCTGGAGTTCATTTTCCTAGAGATGGTGTTCCAGATGCCACGCAGCCTGATGACAATTCGCAGGCAGATATTCCTTCTACCAGTTCTCCACAACCTGATGTTCCGTCTTCGTAAGCCGCGGATGCTGATGCTAGCGACGAACGTGAGGACGAGGATGAGGATGAAGAAGAAGACTGGTCTGTTGTTTCTAGATGTTCCAAGAGGGTCACAAAAGGAATCCCTCCACAACGATATTCATGGCAACTGACAAAAACACCATTACCTTTGATTTGCAACGTTACTCTTCCTCCTGAGACATTCACACAAATCAAACAGCTTCCTGATTCAGAGCAAGACAAATGGTATGATGCAATGCAGGATGAAATGGACAGTTTAAAGAAACTTAATGTATTCACACCTGCAAAACCTCCAGCAAACAAGAAAGTCATTGGCACTCGATGGGTCTACAGAATCAAGAAGAAACCGAATGGTGAGTCTTTATACAAAGCCAGACTTGTAGCTCAGGGTTTCGCTCAATGTTATCCTGAGGACTACACAAACACTTACTCACCAACAGTCAGAGCTGAAAGTGTAAAAATTGCTTTAACCACTGCAACTATTCTTGGTTTAGAAGTTTTCCAATTTGATGTGGACACAGCTTATCTGCATGCAGACCTAGATGAAGAGATCTATGTGAGAAGCCCTCCAGGATTCCGAAAACAAGAAGGGGATACCTGGTTCCTGAACAAAAGTCTTTATGGTCTGAAACAGTCAGGTTTAATGTGTTATTTATGTCTTACTGACAAACTAAATTCAATGGGCTTTATTAAGTCCGAAACTGATGAATGCGTGATCACAAAAAGATCTAACAATGCATATGAGATAACTCTTGTTTATGTTGATGATATTGTTTATATTGGTCCAAATAAGAAAATGAGTGAGATTTTTGCCAAAAGTTTGCAGAGATACTTCACACTGAAATCTTTAGGACACATTAGCACTTATTTAGGTGTTCAGATTGAAAAGACACAGAAGGGGTTTAGTCTTTCACAAGAGGAGAAAATTGACCACATTCTGCATCATTGCAACATGAAAGATGCTAACACAACAAAGACACCCATGCAAACAGATTTTCACAACTTAACACATGAACCAAGTCCTGAGTTCGAGGATCAAACACTTCATCGTTCAGTCATTGGTTCACTATTATACATTAGTAGTTGGACCAGGCCTGACATTGCACTTAGTGTTAATCTTTTATCACGACATGTAGGTAAGGCAACACAATTTCATTGGGCATGCATTAAGAAGTTGTTGAAATACCTGAAACACACTAAACACATGAAGTTATTACTAGAACCAACACACACTGATCATCCACAGTTGATTTGTTATGCTGACGCCGACTGGGCAAGCGATAAGAAGTCATGCAAAAGCACTTCTGGTTACATGATGTTCCTGAATGGATGTCCTGTTTACTGGCAAGTGAGAAAACAGAGTTTTGTTTCATGTTCATCTACTGAAGCTGAATATGCTTGTGTTTCAGATGCTTGTAATTCTCTAAAGTGGTTTGATGCTTTGATCACAGATATCTGGACCCGTCCGATTCGACCAATCACCGTGATGGAAGATAATGTATCTGTGGTTTATATTTCTGAGTCACATTTCACAGGTTCTAGGTCCAGACACATTGACATTCGTTATCAAAACACAAAGCAATTAGTTAAGCAAGGTTTTGTTAAATTGCAATATGTTTCTACACATGATCAGATTGCAGATATGCTCAACAAACCACTTCCTGTAAATCAACACGAGTATCTGCGAAAGAAGATGTGCCTTAATTGATGATTTGATGACGTCAGCCCAGACTAGCAAAAGAAGGGGTGTCACTACGTTAAAATGTTTGCTAGACATGAACTGACTGAACTGACACTAAATAGTTAAACTGAGAAAGAGTTATTGCGCAGGTCATAAAGTCTTATCTGACAGTGATATACTGCGCCTGCTCTTCACACATTCCAGAGAGAGAGAGCTACTTCTGATCTTTTGTCCGGCTGCCAGTAAAACTGGCAGATGGAACACTTTTATCAAAATGTAACAATTAGTTTCTGTTTTATTTACATTTATTATTTTTGTATTAAAGTTTGTTTATTAATTAGAATATGCTTCCCAGAATCTTTATTTTCTTTTTCTTCGCATCTTAATGTATATGCTGTTGGAAATCAGCCCGATCCTAGACTTCATTTTCTTCAGGGTGAAATCTTCCCCTGACAGTTCCCTTATACCATAAAAAAACATGCCATCCCAAAAGTAAATCATGACCCTCTACATTCAATAATCTGGAGGTTTTTTTAGTGTTACCCACTCCTTAATCCACATCAGGTTTGTTGCTTGATAATATAACTCCAAGTCAGGTAAGCCCAATCCTCCTCTTGTTCTAGCATCTTGTAACAATTTAAGTTTTATTCTTTATTCCCTTGCCAAATAAACTTCAAGACTATTTTATTTAGCTCTTCAAAAAAGTCCTTGCCCAATCTGATTGGAATTGTCTGGAACAGGTATAAAATTCTGGGTCAAATGTTCATTTTAATTGTAAAGATTCTTCCTATCATTGATAGTTGCAGGTTTTCCCATTTCCTCAAGTCAGTCGCAATTTGTTGTTTTAGTCTAGTATAATTATCCTCCTTGAGAGTGCTACATCTAGCTGATAAATATATCCCCAAATATTTAACGTTACTTGTGATTTGAATCTGCAAAGCTTCTGCCAACTCTTCCTTTCGTCTTGATGGTATGTTCTTTGTCAGAATCTTTGTTTTGTCTTTATTTATTTTCAAGCCTGCTACTTTTCCATACTCCTCCATTCTTTCTAACAATTTGAGTGCTGTCTCTAGTGGGTCTTCAAGAATAAAAACCAAATCATCTGCAAATGCTTGTAGCTTGTATTCTTCTTTTTTAATTTTCATTCCTTTTATTTCTTCTTCTCCTCTAATCTTTCTATTTAAGACTTCTAATGTTAAGACAAAAAGTAACGGTGATAATGGGCAACCTTGTCTCGTACCTTTATTTCAATAGAATCTGTCAATTCTCCATTTACCATTATCTTTGCGGGCTGTTTATGGTATACTATTTGTATGGTTTGGATAAATTTCTTACCAAAATCCATCTGTTCCAATTGTAAAAACATGAATTGCCAATTCACATTGTCAAAAGCCTTCTGTGTATTGAGAAACATCAAATCCATTTGATTTTCAGAATGGGCTTCATAGAATTCCAAGGTATTCAAAATCATTCTCATATTGTCTTTAATTTGTCTCTTTGGTAAAAAGCCATTTTGATCAGGGTGGATAAAGCTATTTAGATACTTTTTGAGTCTCTCTGCTAATATAGATGCAAATAACTTGTAATCTGAATTTAATAAAGATATTGGTCTATAGTTCTTGGTTTGTGCTAGATCAGTCTCCTCTTTAGGTAGCAATGCAATGTATGCTTCTGACCATGATTTCGGTATTCTGCTCTGATATCACTTCATTCATAACTTCTAAAAGTGGGAGAGACAAGGTTTCTTCAAATGTTTTGTAGAATTCCACTGGTAATCCATCTGGACCAGGGGCTTTCCCATCAGTTTGTTTTTTAAGTGCTTCTGTTAGCTCTATCATTGTTATTTTACTTTCCAACATTATTCTAGTTTCGTCTGATATCTGGGGAAGATTAGCATCCTGTAAATGTTTTTTAACTCCCCCTCTTCCATTTTCTCTTGTTGATACAGCTTAGCATAGTAGTCTTGTATAATTTTCTTTTTCTCAGCATTTCCATAATGAATTTGTCCTTCCTCATCTCTTAATTGGAATATTTTCTTTGCTTCTCCCTCTTTTTTCAATTTATATGCCAACCATCTGCCTGGTTTATTTGCATTTTCAAAATAATTCTGTTTAGTGCCTCTGATTTTTTGTGCCAGTTCTTCCTTTTCCAGTAGATCCTTTTTATGTTTGATTATATCCATTTTTATTTTAACATCTTTTTTTTGTGGTGATCTCTGTAGCTCTTTTTCAAGTTTTTTATAGACATTGTCTAGGACTTTGTGCATTTGTCTTTTCTTTGAATTTCTCTTCCTTGTATAATCTATTATCAGACCTCTAATAACAGCCTTCATTGTGTTCCAAAGATTCTTCACTGATGTATCTTCTTTTCTATTTTATGTAAAGAAAAAAGCCAATCTTTTTCCATTTTCTGTATAAAATCTTTTTCTTTCAATATGATATTATTTAATGTCCATCTAGATCTTGTCCTTTGGCCTTTCCATTTAATTGTAATTGGATTATGATCTGCCCATGTGCTTGTTTCAATCTCAATTTCTTGTACATTGCAAACTAATTCTTTTTTTTTTTAAACAAAATTTTATTGGTTTTTAAAAAAATAGAAAGGAAAGGGGTGGTGGAATAGATTACAAATTTTGGCAGTCACAATATGTAGGAGGTGTGCCTTCCCCCCATACTCATAATTTCCATTTATACATAAATACGTTTAATACTAAATAGTACTATTTTGTCAGCATATAAATTCAAGTAATAATTTCAATCACTTTATATCAAGCAGATTTTCTTGCTCATTTTTGTGATCTGAGTTTTCTTGGTATTGCCCCTTCTCCCCCCGCCAGCAGAGCTCCGGCCCCTCCCGTGTCCTGTAAATCTGGTGTATCATCGGATTTATCTAGGAGTACTTAATTTTTTTCCATAAAGGCCCGAGCCTCTATAGTTGTGTTAATTCTAACTCTTGTATCCTCCCAGAATATTAACATGCCTTCAGGCATCAGCCATTTGAACCACACCCCTTTCTGGTATAACTTCTTCGCTAATTACGAATAATTTTTTCTTTTCTCTCTCACTTTCTTAGGGATCTGTTTCAGAATGGTTATTTCTCTATCTTGATATTTCAAAGCTTGCCCCCTTTGTGCACTCAGAATCTCATCTCTTGTAGTCTTTCTAAGAAATTTAATGTGTACCTCCCTTGGGACATTGTGTGTTCTAGCGTATACTGGGTTTACTCTATAAACCAGGTCCAAGTCCCACCCCATCTGTTGTTTTTCTTTTTGAATATATTCAGCCAAAAGATTTGTCATGATGTCCCTTAAATCTTCATCATCCGCCTCAACCACATTTTGAAACCTAAGGAAAAAGGACATTCTTTCAAATTCCGTTTTTATCTGGTGGTTCTCAAGATCTTGGTTCCCCTTCTGCACCTCCTTCACCTCCCCCCTCATCTCAGCCGTCCCCTCCTCCAAAAGATCCAATCTCTGTGAATTTTTCATCACCCGGTCCTGATTCTGCTTAAGCTGCTCATTCATCTCCTTTAGTTGACTTTTTAAGTCCTCCTGTCCCTTTAAGATTTGTTGAAACATCTGCTGGAAGTCCGTCTCAGAAGGCTTGGGCTGCAACAGGGAGGTTCGGGTCTGTTGTCCACTGGGACTGGATACTGTAAATGTCGGGGCGGAGACAGCAAAGCCCGGCTTCCCCGGGGGTGGTCTTTTTGGTGGCATTATGATGAGCAGAAAAAGTACAAAGTCAATACAGAGAGGAAGCAATTAGAGAGGGAAACCGCCAAGAGAGATTAGGAGGCAAGGAGTCCAAGCAGAGGGAAACTTTTTCTGCTTACAGCTTCTGGCAATAGAGTAATAAAGTCCTTTGTTCCAAGCGGAGTCCAGTACAACAAGAGATTTATCTGAGTGTCACGGAGACAAAGACAGGATGCCTGGGGATCCTATGGGTGGAGTCAGATTTCAGTGTCTATGAAGACGACAGAAGTATGCCATCTTGCCCTGCCAGCTTCGGAGTTAGAAGGCATAACAAAAAGTTTTCAAAGTTTCCAAAGTTTTCAGATCATCACCTCGTTTATAAAATTACAGTCCAAAATTCGCCTTTGTTATGAGTGTGAAATCATTGCATGGCTCTCTCCCTTCCTCCTCCTCTAGAGCAGAGAGCAACAACGTTTATAGCCGCCTGTCCGAGGGGGGGGAATCCCCCTCCCTCCAGTCACGCTTCTCCAGTCCGAGTTGAGAATAGCTCTAAAAACAGCTGGCAATTTTCCCCCCTTTTAGAACAAGCTAGGGAACGGGGGGAAGTTTCCACCTGACCATACAGCGACTGCAGCCTTCACGATGCTGGTTCGTCCGGCAGCCCCGTTGCGAAGCGCGCGGTAGCAAGAAGCTCCCACGAACCCCCTTTCGCCTCCCGGTGCCTAGGGCAATGCCAGGAGCCCCCTGCGGCCGCCGCCGACTCCGGGGACCCCCAGCTAGCAGCCCCCTCGGCTGGGCACCTCTTCGGGGCACCCAGTGCCCCCTCGATCAAGGGGGAGCCCACCAGGAGCGCGCAGGGCGAGCAGATGCACCCGTCGCTCTCGGGAGCCGGAACCGGAACTCCCGTACATTGCAAACCAATTCTGTTGAGGCCCATATCATATCAATTCTGGAAAATGATGAATGTCTATTTGAATAAAAAGTATATTGTTCTTTTGTAGTATTTCTTTCTCTCCATATGTCTTTAAGTTTATTTCATTATCATCCTAAAGAAGGATTTCGGAAGCAGTTTTCTATTTAGCTTTGTTGTTTTGTGTGTTTTATGGTCCATATTCTGGTTTACAATGCCATTGAAGTCTCCCATCATACAAATATCAACATAGTCCAAGTCCGAGATTTTTTTGTGCAGTTTTTTATAAAATTCATCTTGCTTTTCATTAGGAAAATAGATTCCAATTAAGAGTATTTTTTTAATATTATCCATAATTTCCACCATCAAAATTCTTCCCTCTTCATCTGCATAGATTAATTTCACTGGAATGTTATCTTTAATATCAAAGATCACTCCTCTTTTCTTGCAATTCACCAGTGTAGTAAATATTTTCCCAAGCTTTGCTTGTGTTAGTAGGTGTTCATGTCTCTTTTGAATATGCACTTCTTGTAGGCAGATTAAGTCTAATTTTAGTTTTTCTAATTTGTGAAATATTTTCCTTCTTTTAATTGCTCCATTTATATTGATTGTGATCATTTTTTCCCTCCATATTTATACTTTATATACAGGATTTATAACTCTAGTTGATCTGGGTTCTCGTTGTTCTCTGAGATTTGCACCACCCACAGCACCTTCTTCTTTAGCAATTCCGCCTACGGCTCCTTCTACTTTTTCAATCTCAATTATGGGTGTCTCCAGTAGTTGTAACGCTAGTTCATGTTTTCCAGTTTTCTCAGCCATTTCTCTGAAATATTCTGCATAGAAAGCTTCTGCCTTGTCAATTGTATTTATTCTATATATTTGTCCTTGCCATATAAATAATAAACCTTCCGGTATGAGCCATCTATAATTAACACTTTTTAAAAATCAGAACCTTAGTCAAGAATTGATATTCTCTTCTCTTCTCACTCACTCTTCTTGGAATTTGTTTCAGAACTACAACCTCCTTGCCTTTATATTCTAATTTTCTATCTCTCATTTTCTGTAGTATTTGTAGATTGATTGCTTTCTTGGTCAATCTTACATGGACTTCCCTTGGAAGAGCATTTCTCACTGCGTATCTTGTATATACTCGAAATGCTTCATCTATGCCATCCATCATCTTCTCTTGGGATATCTCTAAAATGTTTACTAATATCTCGGATATTATCTGTACTACGTTTTCTCCTCTTTCTTCATCTATGTTCCATTTGTTTTTCAGGATGTGCCCCATAATATTCCAAAGTTCCAGAATTATTCTCATATTATCTTTAATTTGTCTCTTTGGTAGAAACCCATTTTGATCAGGGTGAATTTTTTTTTGAGTCGTTCTGCCAATATGAAAGCAAATATCTTACAGTCTGAGTTTAGCAGAGGAATAGGTCTACAATTCTTAATTTGAAGTGGGTCAGCCTCCTCTTTTAGCACAAGTGTAATATATGCTCTGAACATGATTTAGGTATCCTTATATTTGACGTAACCTCATTCATAACTTCTAGTAATGGAAGACACAATGATTCCTACAATGTCTTATAAAATTCCACTGGAAGTCCGTCCGGAACTGGAGCCTTTCCATTGTTTTGTTTTTTAAGTGCTTTGGTTAACTCCATCATGGTTATATTGCCTTCTAGCATCATTTCAGTTTCTTTAGGTATCTGTGGTAGATTCACTAACTGCAAATATTGTTTAGCTCCTCCCTCTTCTATATTCTCTTGTTCATAGAATTTTCCATAGTAATCTTTTATAATTTCTTTCTCCTCTTCATTTCCATAACAAATTTGCCCTTGATCATCTATTAATTGCATTATTTTTCTTGATTCTCTCTCTTTTTTTCAATTTATACGCTAACCATCTGCCTGGTTTATTTGCATTTTCAAAGTAATTCTGTTTAGCACCTCGAATTTTTTGTGCTAATTCCTCCTTTTCCATTAACCCCATTTTATGTTTGATTGCATCCATTTTTATTTTAATGTCCTTCTTTTGTGGAGATTTCTGTAACTCTTTTTCAAATCTCTTGTAATTGTCGTCTAGTATTTTAAAGGCTTGTCTTTTCTTTGTATTTATTTTCCTTGTATAATATATTATCAAACCTCTGGCGTAGGTCTTCATTGTATCCCAAAGATTCTGCATTGATACAAATACAATACAATAGCAGAGTTGGAAGGGACCTCGGAGGTCTCCTAGTCCAACCCCCCACCCAGGCGGAAACCCTATACCGTTTCAGACAAATGGCTATCAAACATCTTCTTAAAGACTTTCAGTGTTGGGGCATTCACAACTTCTGGAGGCAAGCTGTTCCACTGATTAATTCTTCTAACTGTCACAAAATTTCTCCTCAGTTCTAAGTTGCTTCTCTCCTCGATTAGTTTCCACCCATTGCTTCTTTTTGTACCCTCAGGTGCCTTGGAGAATAGTTGGACTACCTCTTCTTGGTGGCAACTCCTGAGATATTGGAAGACTGCTATCACGTCTCCCCTAGCCCTTTTTTCATTAAACTAGACATACTTAGTTCCTGCAACCGTTCTTCATATGTTTTAGTCTCCAGTCCCCTAATCATATTTGTTGCTCTTCTCTGCACTCTTTCTAGAGTCTCCACATCTTTTCTACATCGTGGCGCCCAAAACTGAATGCTGTATTCCAAGTGTGGCCTTATCAAGACATTATAAAGTGATATTAACCCTTCACGTGATCTTGATTCTATCCCTCTGTTGATGCAGCCTAGAACTGTGTTGGCTTTTTTGGCAGCTGCTGCACACTGCTGGCTCATATTTATTTATTTATTTATTTTTGTAATAATTTTTTATTATTTTTGTCTTTTTATCACATATTACAATCTTTATATCAACAGTTTGTACAATGTTACATCGTCGTATCTATGTATGTTTTCCTCTCTTTACCATATATTACAATCCTTATGTCATCTTATCTATACATTGTTATGATATTTAACATATTTACCTACTTTTATATACAGTTCTATGTTTATTTATGTATATTGTTTTCAGCTTAATTGTTTTTCTTATTATGCAACCATTCATACCACTTATTCCAAATTTCGTAGTATTCCGATTCTTCTTTGTCCTTTAATTTTTGAGTTAGTTTGTCCATCTCTGCGCACTCCAAGGTTTTTTTTATCACTAATTTGTCTGGCGGTGTATTATTTTGCTTCCAGCATTGGGCAAAGGCAATTCTAGTTAATATATGTGTTAGTAGATATTTAATTTTGTTTGTGTAGTTCCCTTTAATTATTCCTAGTAAAAAGGTTTCGGGTTTATACTTTATTTGTTCCCCCGTAATTTCTTGTGCCCACTTCCAGATTCTTTTCCAATATTTTTGCGATTCCGGGCAGGTCCACCACATGTGGTAGTAGGTCCCTTGTTCTTTTTGCATTTCCAACATATCGGTTTCAGTGTTGGGTACATTTTTGCCAATCTTGTTGGTGGTAGGTGCCAATGATAAAACATTTTATATGTATTTTCTTTCAGTGTTGCTGATCTGTGTTGGCTGTGTTGCATACTGGTGGCTCATATTTAAATAGTTGTCTACTAGGACTCCAAGATCCCTCTCACAGTTACTACTATTGAGCAAGGTACCACCTATACTGTACGTGTGCATTTCTTTTTTCTTGCCTACATGTAGAATCTTACTCTTTTCACCATTGAATTTCATTTTGTTAGATAGTGCCCAATATTCAAGTTTGTCCAGATCCTTCTGTATCTTAAGCCTGTCTTCTGAAGTGTTGGCTATTCTGATGTGTCTTCTTTTCTGTTTCTTTAAAGAAAAATGCCAATTCTTTCTCCATTTTCTGTACAAAGTCCTTTTCTTTAATATACTATTGTTTAGCGTCCATCTAGATCTTCTCCTTTGTCCTTTCCATTTAATTATGATAGGATTGTGGTCCGCCCAAATGCTTGTTTCTATGTCAATTTGCTGTATTTTACAAATCAATTTCGTTGAAATCCATATCATATCTATTCTGGACCAGGATGGATGTCTATTTGAGTAGAAGGTCTCTTGTCTTCTGTAATATTTGTGTCATAATTGCTTTCTTGGTAAATCTTATATGACCTTCTCTTGGGAGATTGTTTCTTGCTGCATATCTTGTGTAGACTCAAAACACCTTGTCTATACCATCCATCATCTTCTCTTTGGTTATCTCGAAGACGTCGAGAATATTAATGCCACAAATGGCAAGAGACATAAGACTGCACTATTACTGGAAAGACACAGGTTGATTTAATGAAAACTTATAATAAAAAATTAAGTCAAATTTAGTTAAATTTAGAGCATTATGTATAAAATGAAGTGATAATGAATACAGTTAAATAATTGATTGATAAAGATAATAATGCATATATATGTATTGGTTTGATAAGAGCAAATTTGATATAAATTGCAAATGGTAACTACGAAAGTTTTAGAAACTCTGTTATTAAATATAACCAATTTTTATTTAGAACATGTTATAAAGATGTAGTGTTACTGGATGATATTGGGAAGAGCTAATGGAATGCCACTATGTGGCTTTGCTTTATATCTGGAATATTTTATATAAAAGGACGTAAAAAAATTGTAGTCAAATGAAGTTTGAGGTATATATATATATATATATATATATATATATATATATATATATATATATATATATATATATATATATATATATATATATATATATATATATATATATATATATATATATATATGATTTAAAATATATGATTTGATATGAATTGTAGGTGATGACTGTGGAAGGGATGCACGGACGTTTTTGTAACCAATTGACACACTTTCTACAATTTGTAATGGAAGATGGTTTTGTGGGGGTGTTTTTGTGTTTTGTCTGTTTGTGTTTATTCAAAAAAAAAATCTTTATAAAAAACACAATCTCCTTATTTTTATATTCCAGTCTTTTGTCTCTTGCCTTCTGCAATATTTGTGTCTTAATTGGTTTCCTAGTATATCTTATATGAACTTCTCTTGGGAGATTGTTTCTTGCTGCATATCTTGTATAGACTCAAAACACCTTGTCTATACCATCCATCATCTTCTCTTTGGTTATCTCGAAGACGTCTGCCAGAATTTCTATCATTATTTCTGCAAGATTTTCTCCCTTTTCTTCTTCTATGTTTTGAAATCTGAGATAAAATTCTGATCTATCGATCTCATATCCCAGTATTCCACTGTTATCTTTTTCAACCATGCTCAATCTGCTATCAATATCTCCAAATTTATCATCTCTTGGCTCAACTTTTTCTTCAATTTTTTGAAGTCTGTCCTCATATTCCATCATCATTTGGTGAATGTTCTCAATTTTTTCATCTGTTTTCCCTGTTTTTTGTTTGATGCTCTCTGTTCTTTGTTCTATATTTTCTATTCTCAATGTTCTCTGTTCTCTTTTCTATATTCTCTGTTCTTACTTGTATGTTTTGTATTCCTTGCATAATCATCTGCAGTGTCACTTCCTTGTCTACTGTAAAATCCAGGGCTCTTATATTAAGTTCCAAACAAAATTAACAATTCTCTTTCCAAGTTCACTACAGTCTTCTTTCTTTGAATTCCACATTTTCTTTCAAGCCCAAACTCCACGCACTGATAGTATCCCAGAAGAGCACCTGTATAAACAATCTCCCATGCTCATCCCACTATCATTTCATAAACAGGCTTAAAGTCCTTAAAATGTAACATCAGGTCTTAATTTTTTAAAAATGTTTCTCTAAACACTCATAGAAGAAAAAGAAAACAATGTTTCCAGGCCTCTAGATGGCAATGTTATTTATTCTCTTCCACTTTCCTGACTTTCCTTATACTCAAAAAAGAAAAAAGAAAGAGAGACTTAAAAAGGAAATACATCTAGAGCCTTGAAAAGAGAAAAAAGTAGGGAGGAAAAAGTCTTAGACAGCAAAAATTATTATACAAATTTTTAAGAAAGAATAGACAAAAAACCAGTCCAGTTTAAAAAGTAAAAGACGTTTGTAAAAATGCAGCCAAATTCCAACAATAAAAAGGAAGGGGAAAAAACACTCAACTTGACTCTGGCTTAATCTCGCCACTTAGCCTCTTCAGTCTTCAATTTTAAATTAACTTTTAGTCTTTTAGGGTGTTGTCTGGAATAATAATGATGAAAAGTCCTCTCACCAGATCGACACACTTTCTGTTCTGCTCTTTCTTCTATACTGGAACTGTCCCCGACTTCAGCAGCTTCTCCTGGATCAACCAGGGACATTGCAATGTCCCTGGGATCAGCCATGTGTCTTTCTCTGTCACCATCTCTACGGGATGGTTTAGGTCCAAAAGGACCGTCCAGAAACAGAGATATTGATGGTGATCCTAGAGCTGCAAGATCACCCATCGTACCGCAGCAATATCAGCCCCGCCTCTCCCTATTCTATTCTATTCCATTTCCATTTCCATTTCCATTTCCATTTCCATTTCCATTTTTATTCTTATTCTATTCTATTTCTATTTCTATTCTATTTCCACTTCCATTTTTATTCTTATTCTATTCTATTCTATTCTATTTATATTTATATTTTCTATTTCTATTCTTATTTTTTTTTACTTTTATTCCTATTCTATTTCTATTTTTGTTCTATTCTATTCTATTTTTTCTATTCTATTTCTATTCTATGCTATGCTAAGCTAATTCTATTCTATTCTATTTCTGTTTCTATTCTTATTCTCACTCTATTTCTATTTCCATTCATTCCATTCCATTCTATTCTTTGTTTCTTGTCCTGCCTTCAGATGCTTTGAAGAATAGCTTGACTCCCTCTTCTTTGTGGCAACCCCTGAGATATTGGAAGACTGGCTCATATTTAAGTGGCTGTCCAATAATGTCCCTAGATACTTTGAATGTCCTAGTTGAACATAATTAACAGAATAACAGAATATCTGCTGTTACCACCAGCCACAGCTTAATTTCAAATTGAGCATCTCAAAAACCACATTCCATGTTTAACAGAATAACAGAATATCTGCTGTTACCACCAGCCACAGCTTAATTTCAAATTGAGCATCTCAAAAACCACATTCCATGTTTAACAGAATAACAGAATATCTGCTGTTACCACCAGCCACAGCTTAATTTCAAACTGAGCATCTCAAAAACCACATTCCATGTTTAACAGAATAACAGAATATCTGCTGTTACCACCAGCCACAACTTAATTTCAAATTGAGCATCTCAAAAACCACATTCCATGTTAAGGTTGTGGTTAAGTAGAAATCAATCAACATTTCCCAAACTCATTGGTAGCCTCACATTGCAATGAAGAAGGACATGCACTCAATTACGCAGCTACTAAGATTGTTGGCTGAGCAGGTACAAAAACAGCCAGTAAAATAATTGAAGCCCAAGAAACGGGCCCCTCATCAAAAGTCAAAAGCCAATCAGGTACCTATGAGTTACTAATCTCTCTGCCGGGTCCTGTTTCCATGATGTTCCTATGTGGTCTTTCACAACGTAGGAATTATCTTCATGCTTCCTCTTTTTCCCCAAAGACCAGCTGGAAGGGAGGTGCCGAGAGGGTCCTTGGTTGCCCCTCCCCTCTTTGGAAGAGCCTTATAGCTCCCGCTGCCTTAAGAAAGTTCCAAACAACCCTTAAAGATCCATCTCCTCCTGGGCACCCTTTTTTTTTTAACTATTGCCATCTGGCAGACGGTACAGGACAATAAAAACAAGGACAAGTAGACTGAAAAAGAGCTTCCATCCCAGAGCAGTAATTATCTTGAATTCTACTGTAGAGGGCAACAGAAATGCAATATCAGGAGTTTTCAATTTCATTGTATAGAATGTACAGTTCTATACCTGGGATGGCCAACCACAGGTGGCACGCGGAGCCATTTGTCAGGGCACACGAGGTGCTGCCCTGTCAGCTGGCCAGTATACATGCGCATGCTGGCAAGCTGAGTTGCCCCTTTTTAAAGCCATTTTTTGCCCTCCCCAGACTCCAGAAACTCTATAGGAACCTGGGAAGGGCAAAAAGAGCCTCATCCCCACCCCAGAGGCCCCCCGGAGGATTCATGAGCTTCCCTAAAGCCTCTGGAGTGCAAAAAACTGGCCCTATGGGCAAACTGGAAGTTCGGGAATTGACTTCCGGTTTGCTCGGAGGGTCATTTTGAGTGTTCCGGAGGATTCAGGGACCTTCAGTAGGCTTCCCTGAAGCATCCGGAGCAGTAAAAACGACCCTCCATTTTAAGTGCTCCAGAGGCTTCAGGGAAGCCTCCTGAAGGTCCCTGAAGCCTCCAGAGGGCGAGGGAGGCTGTTTTCCCCTCCCCAGGCTCCTATAAAGCTTCTGGATCTTGGGCAGGGCGAAAAAAGCATGAAAAAATGGGGGGGGGTCACGCCTGTAGTGCTCCCATGTGCCCTGAAATGGTTGCGCATTGCATTATGGGCGCGGCACGCCCGCCCATGACCCCCCTGCGTTCCCCCCACTTATGGCACACGAGCCAAAAAAGGTACGCCATCGCTGTTCTATACAATTGTATAGTTTTATTTTTAATGTATAATATACACTGAAGAAGGCACAACCTTGTTGTAGAAGGTGCCAAGACAATAAAGTAAAGGATTAAACTGTTTAATTATGATAGTTTTGTCTCGGAGATGCTCTTAATGACTTTGGAGAGGAGCTGGCTACTAATGAGATCAGGGTTGATCCGATGGCCGCACTGCCGAAAGATTTTTTCCATGGACTCAGCTGCAGCCTGAGCCACGGAGGCTTCGCGATCCTTTTGAAGATCCCGGAGCCCTGGAAGGAATCCAGAAAAGAAATGATTACCGGGATCCACCTTGAGAACCAGGGTGATCAGGGACGGAGCTTCTGGAGAGAAAGTCTCCACTTCAAGCGAGGGAACTTTGAAACTCACCCAGGAAAACTTCTTCGATTTGTTTGGAAATCACCAGATCCCGTGTCATGTATTGTGCGCAGCAGCCTAGACACATGCAAAGAAAAGGTTGGTGGAGTTGGCAGAGACGGCTAAATCGACTGATTCAAGAAAGAAAACACAGAATTCTTTCGTTTCTACTTGGAAGAGTCGCTTTGGGACTTTACGGGATGGTCCCAGGAATTGGATCTGTCTAGAGATCGGATGAAAAGAAGGACGAAGGCTGACAGTCGTCCAAGATTTCATTCCATCCAACACCACACGATCAAAATTCGGACGCTTGGCAAACTGACTCGTACGTATGACAGTTGCAGAACATATGGGGTCACCTGATCACTTTTTGCAACTGTTGGGTGAGCAAAATCCAGAAGGAAGCCAAATTCACTTAACAACCACATGACTCACTTAACAACCACAGCGATACCCTTAAGAAAGGGGTGTGTGTGTGTGTGTGTGTGTGTGTGTGTGTGTGTGTAATAATGGTCAGCATGCCTGGCCTCAGGCCGCCCGCCTGCCCTGGTTTTTCCTCCCCTCCTTCCAGACTTCGCACTTGGGGTTACCAATTAAGAGGGCAGTTGCCTCTCGGGACGAAGGATTCCGGCTCTTTAGGAATTCCACCATCTGCTCCAACATTTCAGGCAGGTTTTCCTTGCATCGATTGATCTGGGGAACACAAGGCCACAAACAAGGCAATGAACTCTGTAGCTTCCTCTTTTTTTCTTTCTAAGGTTTCTAGTCCTCATGTCCTCAACAACAATGTCTTCAATAACATATTGAATTTTATTATATTCAGTATGTTAGCCAACTGTACTATACTAAACTATATTATTATTATACTACATTTTATTATACTAAACAATATTATTATGCTATACTGGATGTGACTGGACTAGACTGGACTATCATACAATGCAATACAATATAATATTATTACATTATATAGTATAGTGAAAAAGAATAGAAAAAGAAAAGGGAAAGAAAGGTGACAAGGAAATGGCTTCTGGTCTTATAAATGCTTTTATGTTTTGCCGCCTTTACATCGTAATTTCCCTTTTCCACAAACTGCCATTTCTAATCTCAAATCCACAAATCAGCAAGGTTTCTAGTCCTCATGTGGCATAGAACTTCTGCTGTTCCCAAGGGAACAACAACCCAGGAAGAATCCCTCTAGTCGATTTAGTCTAGTGGTTGAGGCTTCAGGCAACAAACCAGGAGCCAGTGAGTTCTAGTCCATCCTTTGGGATGAAAGCCCAGTGGGTGACTTGGGGAGTTCTAGTCCTGCCTTAGGCATGAAAGCTGGCTGTGTGACTTTGATCCAGTCCCTCTCCCTCAGGGTAACCCACCTCACAGAGTTGTTGGGAAGGAAATCATAGGAGGAGGAGGGGGAGGAGAAGCATTAGGGACGTCCACCATCTTGAATGATTTATCAAAAGAAGAAAGGCAGGAGAAAAAGAAAATATATTATACTCTAATCCAGAAGAAAAGGAACCAGCTGGGCTCCTACTTACCACCTCCGAGCAGATGCTGGAATACATGCTCTGGAGACTGGTGTAAATCTCGTAGTCAAACAAAGTCTCTGGAAACTCCTCCCACTTCATAAAGGAGATGCAGGAGGTCAGGGTGTTCCTGGAGACCTGGGCCGAGGGAGGAAAGGAGGCATCAGAGGAGCCAGTTCTGAGGTTATCCATCTTCTGCAGAGAAAAGCCAGACTTCTCCTTGCTCAGAGGTGGGAAAGGGGATGAGCCACCCCAAGAGGAAGCTATGGCAGGGAAAGGGCCCCCCTGAAGGCCAGAGTTCCCCACAATTCAAGCCTGACTCTCTTCTATTGGTACCAGGAAAACAATCAAGCAGAAAACAACCCCCTAATCCAAGAACGACCCAACAGAAAAACTGCACCCACATCAAAATGATCGGGCATTAAGCAGAGGTCAAACCAGGGAGGGGTCCAACCTACTGATGCTGTCAACTAGTTGGGTCAGGAAAGGCCTGCAAGAAAACAACCAGGTTCAGAGAGCACCAAGGACCTCACAACTTCAGGATTGTCCAGAATCTCTTTGCCTTCTACAGAGGATCCACATGATGCAACCACGTTGCCCTGAGTGAAGATGGGGGTCTCATGGGGAAGGGAGCATGAAGAGAGTAGGAGCTTAGTTGACCCCGCCCTTCAACTCACCTCTTGGGTCCAACGATTAGCCAACTGGATGACGAGAGGAATCAGGCTGCGCAGGATGGATTCAGTCAGATTCCGCTCTGTCTCCTTGACCCCATTTAAGACCAGGCCAAAAAGGGTGATGGAGGTGTTGCGCAACTCGATGTCCTCCTACAAGGCCAGACAAGGAAGAGAAATGGGTCAGTCCCTCCAATAGCATTCAGGAAGTGGGAGGCGTTGTGAGAACCTAGAAGAACAAACTGCAACACACACAACAGTCAGCTGAGCAAAATCTGAGAGCAGAAATTTCAGGCGAGAAAACATCTCAAATTTGATTCTTCTTTGTTTCCTGAAATAGAAAGGCAGGGAGGGATCCACTAAACCTACAATAAAAGCCTTCATCACCTCCATCCTCTTCATCTGATTTGCCTCAGTTTCTCACTCACGAGACAAAGGAAGAGGAGTCTGGCAACTGTTTCTCCAGACAAGGCCATGGGGATGGTTGGCCATGGGTGTAAAAGGCTTGCAGACCAACCTCTATGGTGTGATCGAGGAAGCTGTTTTCCCATCTTAGCAGCCTTCAGATGTGGGGACTTCAACCTCTGGAGTTCTCAGGCCAGCAGAGTTGAGATCCACACACCTTAAAGGGTATGAGATCAAGCAACACCAATCTGGATTTTTAATAAATATGGAGAAGGATTGATGGTGGTTTGGTGAAGCTGAAGAGAGTGGCAACCTTCTCCAGCTCTCTGGAAGGGCTCAAGGATCATCTGAAAGCTCACACACTCTTTTAGATGAGAACAGCACATTGCTGAACTATTTCTAAGCCTTTTTGATAAAATTAGAATTCTGCAGATGGTACCCAGGCCATCTTTATGGGAGAAGAAGAGAGAAGAGAGGTAGGGAGGGAGAGGAAGAGAGAGGGGGGTGGATTAGTTTGTCGTGATTTGGTTGACGTACATCAGCAAAATACTTCCCCAGGACCGGAATAAGATTGACAGCTTTCCATCCATAGGTTTGAACTTTCAGATACCGGAATAGGAACTGAAGAGTCCGTAGGGATTCCTTTGCCACACTCTTTTCTGGGTGACAAGCACAGTTGACCACAGGGACTAGCACCGGCTCTAACATCGTATTCTGGAGGAAGGAGGGAAGAAAGGGAACAATTAAACATGGTCACTGGAGTTCTCTGAGTCTACGAATGACAAACACAGAGAAGCCCCCATAACCTAGAATCACAGGGTTGAAAATGAACTTGGAGGTCATCTAGTCCAACCCCCTGCTCAAGCAGAGACCTTATACCATTTCAGATCAGTGGTTGTTCAGTCTCTTCTTGAAAACCTCCAGTGTTGGAGCACCCACAACCTCTGGAGGGAAGTGGTTCCACTGGTGAATTGTCCTCATTGTCAGGGAATTTCTCCTTAGTTCCAGGTTGCTTCTCTCCTTCATTAGTTCCCATCCATTGCTTCTTGTTCTCCTTTCAGGGGCTTCGGGGAATCAGTTGCCCCCCCCCCATTTTTTGTGGAAGGACTTCAAATATTAAACGTCTCATCTCATCCCAGCCCCACTTTTTGTTGTTAGACTAAAACTACCTAGTTCCCCAATTCTTCATCCTATGCTTTGCCTCCGCTCCACACTTCAGCTTTCACAATTAAACCTACCATCAAGTGCCCCATTTCAAGCATATAAACATGTGCACTTGGAACATACAACACGGCATAGCAGAGTCAGAAGGGACCTTGGAGGTCTTCTAGTCCAACCCCTGCTCGAGCAGGAGATTCTATACCATGAATGGTTTTCCAGGCTATTTTGGAAAACCCACAGGTTCTGGAGATCAGTCCTTCCATTGCTTGATTGCTCTCACCGTTAGGAAAATTTCTCCTTAATTCCAGGCTGATTCTCTCCTTGCTTAGTTTCCAACCATTCTTTCTCCTCTTTCTTTCTTTTGACCACCTGGTCTTTGTAGGAGCCTTCAAATATTGGAACAGGTGCCATCCTGTCTCCCCTAGTCCTTCTTTTCATTAGACTAGACATTCCCAGTTCCTGTAAGCGTTCTTCGTATGCTCTTGGGTTGCAATGATAAGAAAACTGGATGAGATGTATAAATGGAGAAAACCATAATACCCAGCATTCCAGGTGGAGGTTCCCCGTGATCTCCCATCCTGCAAGGGAAGATCTTGGGGAAATAGCTGGGTGTGAGGAAGCTGGATGATTGTTAGGTGAGCTCAGGGGCTTCCTCATCCCAGGGATTTGACGCAAAACACTCAATCACTGGAGGTTTTTAAGAAGAGAGCAGACAGTCACTTATCTGAATTAGCTTAGGTTCTCCTGCTTGAGCAGAAGGCTGGACTAGAAGACCGCCAAGGTCTCTACTACTAGGAAAACCAGTAGTAATGGTTGTCCAGTCTCTTCTTGAAAGCCTCCAGTGTTGGAGCACCCACAACCTCTGGAGGCAAGTTGTTCCACTGGTTAATTGTTCTCAGTATCGGGAAATTTCTCCTTAGGCCTAGGTAGCTTCTCTCCTTGATTAGCTTCCATCCGTTGCTTCTTGTTCTGCTTTAGATGTCCTCCGAGAGGATCTGTCTCCAAATTGATCCTTCAGATCTTCCAGGGATGCCCCCATCTTTGTAGAAGAGTCGCCACTGTAGCTGAGGGCATCCTCTTTCTGGGGGTTGTCTTCTTCTCCTCCTTCTACCCTTCCTAGCCTTGTAGACTTCCCAGAGAGGTCACACCTGCTGCTCCCTTGAAAGTCCCTCACTTCCTGCCCCCCATCTCTTACCTCCAAGGGGTGCTGGAGAAGATACCCCAGACCACGAATAGCAAATATTTGGATGAGGGGATATGGCTGAGCCATCCAGTCTTGGAGGACATTGAGGATGTCCTTCATGATGAAGAATTGTCCGACCTCCGGGTGATAGAGAAGCTGGGGAAGAAGAGTGGAGAGACGAAGCATTAGCAAAACAAAGGAAGGGAATTTTCCTCAGAGCCTCTACGAAGAGATGCCACATTCAGCCATTACGGGGCGAGGAAAAGAAAAGACAGTCCTCGTTTAGTGACTGCGTAAAGTGACCATGGCACTGACAAAAGGGACAATTCCATTTTTCAAACTTATGACCATTGATCACGGTCAGCTGATCAAAAATTGGATACTTGAGGGTCCGTATTTATGACAATCGCAGTGTTTCGAGGATACGTGATTCGTTTTGTGACCGTCTGATAAGCCAAGTCAATGTGGAAACTGGATTCACTTAACAACCGTGTAACTAACATAACAACTGCAATGATTCACTTAACAACTGTGGCAAGTAAGGTCGTATAATGGGGTAAAACTTGCTTAGGGACTGTTTCACTGAGCAAAGGAAATTTGGGGCTCAATTCTGGTCGTAAGTCGAGGACAACCTGTAGAAGGAAATGACTGGAAGAACTAGTTCATCCTAAGCATACGACCACGGCATTGGCTGAAGGACTGCTGCGATCACTTAATGACCACTGGATGTTCTATGACAGTCATATGTCGAGGATTACAGTATGGCAAAAGGTAGTGCAAATGATAGTTGTAAGAATACAAAACTGCCTATAATGCAACGAGGAAAAGGAATTTGGGGTCATTGAGTCTTCTTTCCTCTCTCCCTTCCTCCCTCCTTTCCTCCCTTCCTCCCTGCCTCTTTCTCTCTCTCCCATTCCACCGATTAACAGAATAAGAGGAGACCTTGGAGGTCTTCTAGTCCAACCCCTTGACCAAGCAGGAGACCATCTACTATGTCAGACAGTCTTTCCAGTCTCTTCTTCAAGGCCTCCAGTGATGGAGCCCCCACAACTTCAACTTCCTAACCATAAAGTCCTCTTGAATCCTGCGCAAAATTCCTGGAGCTCCACAATGTTGTGATGTATCACAATGTCTCCTCACCTCCGAGAAGAACACCATGCCAATTGTCTTCTCCCTTAAGTCAGGACGGTGCAGGTAGGTGTTGGCCTGTCTGAACATCACCTTGAGCTCCACTTTAGAGAATGTGAAGAGTTTTCTAAAGATCAAATAGGGAGAAATCAGACAAGATCTGCTGGTGAGTGAGGAGAAAATCACCAAGCTAGAGAAATGATTATCTGAATTATGGATAAATAAATTACTCAATGAATTAGTCCATTTAGATAAGTTTTCACCCACCCTCTCTTTCTCTGTCTTTCTCTCCCTCTCCTTCCCACCCTCCTTCTCCCTCTCATTTTCTCTCTCCTTTTCTCTCCCTCTCACACTCCCTCTCTTTCTCAGTCTTTTTCTCCCTCCCTCTCTCCTCTTCCGCTCTCCCTCTCCTTTCTTTGTCTAACTCTCCCTCTCATTATCTCTCTCCTTTTCTGTTTCCATCTCTCTCTCTCCCCCTCCCTCTCTTTTGCTCTCTCCCCTTCCCTCCCTCTCCTCTATCTCCCCTTCTCCCCTCTCTTTCCTCCCTCTCATCCTTCCTTTCTTTCTCATTCTCTCTGTACCTCTTCTTCCTCCTCTCCTTCTGCCCTCCCTCCCTCTCTCCTTCACTCTCTTTCTCCCTCCCTCCCCTCTTCCCTCCCTCTTCCCCCTCTCCCTCCCTTTCTCTCTCTCTGCCTCTTCCTCCTCCTCTCCCTCTGCCCTTACCCTCCCTCTCTCACCAACTGCCACTTGTATCCAAGCTCTTTGGACTTTGAAGTTCTTACCGGACCAGGTGGAAAATGGCCTCAAACAGACTATCTGGGCTCAAGAGCATCTCCCAGCATCCCACCATCCCCAAATCGTTGTACTCCTCTTCGTATCCGGCAGACAGGATGAGGTTTTTGATCGCCTGCACTGTCGTGCTAAATCAAAGAAAGGGAGAAGAGTTGATGCTAATCCTTCAGCCGATGCCCCCTGCAAAGGCCAGGCTTGCCCTGACGCCAACCGGCCTCCCGCTGCCCTTCAGGAGATCTCCAGGTTTCACTTGGCAGCTTGTGCAACAACCACAAAACACAACAGCAAATCAGCCTCCATTTATTTCTCCCCCCTCCAGTGATATCCTGTAGGATCCAGATTGGGCCCAGGACATTCCTTACCCCAATTGGTTGATCTGTTCTGAAAGGTCTGTGACTCTGCTGGACTTCCTGGCAACACTCTTGCTGGCTCCCAGGAGGAAGTACAGCTGCGTGACCAGGGCGAGGAGCAGGTTGGAGAATTTGTTGTGGAGGAGCTCAGCAGCGTTCGGGAGGGACAGGAGGAAACAGAGAGCGTTGGTGGCCTAGAAAGGGGATGAAGGGTGAGTCACCTTGGGCTCCCCAGGTTACTTAGTTTCATCACCTTCTTCTTCTTCTTCCTCTTCTTCTAACGTTCCCAGAAACACTTGCGGGGTGGCGTCTGGCCAACTGAATGGAGCTGGGGGTTTACTGGCCAGATGCCCTTCCTGTTGCCAATGAGGAGCTTTGTTCGGCAGATATATTCTCATTGTGCTCAGGGAGAGAAACATCTGCCTCCACTTAAAGGAGGGCGTCTTACGCCAAATGATGCTCCAATTTCAGCCCCCAGCTGCTTGCCCACTGCCTCCCTCCCCCATTCCCAAAGACGTGGAGGGCTTACCGCAATGGGCATGAGGGACTTGCTGTTCCTGATTGTGAGGACGTCAGTGCTGGGGTCTTGGTCCTGCAGCCTTTTCAAGAGGGGCTTCATGATCTTGAGGTTGGCATAAGGGTCTGCAGCCAGTGCCCCCCAAACCTCCCTGGCGCTTCTGCGGAGGGGGAGAAACAGATAGGGTGGAAAACAGATCCTTTCCCCATTTCAGAAGAGATGGCCAGTCCAGATAGATGAACCCCCCAACAGAAGGAAGGATTGGAAAACCGATGCCCAAATGAACGGCTCTCATCCCAAAAAAATATCTCTATATACACAGGTAGTTCTCGACTTACGACCGTTTGTCCAGCAGCCATTCAAAGGAACAACGGCATTGAAAGAAGCGACTTATTCCCAGTTTTCACACTTTCCAGTATCCTCAGGATCATCTGACCAAAATTCAGACTCCTGGACAACTGGTTCAGATTTACGACCATCCCAAATATGATATTGATATGATCCACACCTGACATGACCTCTCCATCACAAGACCCTCACTTGATATGACCCTCACCTGGCCCATCAGAAAACCCATCACAAGATCCACACCTGACACGAGCCTCAATCTGAGGTGACCTCCCCATCACAAGACCCATCACATGATCCCCAAGTCACGATGACATGATGTGCGATCTCAATGCTCATAGATCGCAATCGATACTTTTGCTACTGGATAGTCCAAACAGATCTAAATTGTCCCGCAGAGACGGTGAACAGGAAGAATACATCTTCCTGATCTCAGGGACATTGCAAAGTCCCTGATTGATCCAAGAGAAGTTCTTCAAGCCGGTGACAAAAAATCCAGCCATCTGGCTGATGAAGTCAGGGCGGCTCCAAAACTGAAGGATACGGAAAGAGAAAGTGTTTCCCGCTGGTGAGGAATCTTTACTGTTTTAAAAGTGACTGCCTATAAAAAAAACCTTAAAATTAATTTAAATTGGAGAACAGAGGAAATAAGTGGCGGAATTAAATTTGGACTGGTTTTGGACAGTCGGTTATCTTACTTTTTAAATGCTATCTTCACTGATGGAATTTATGCAAGCCTTTTAAAATGAATGGATTAAGTTTCCTTCTTCTATATTTTTTTCTTTCACTATTCTCTGTAATCTATGGACTAAAATTCTCCTCTTTCATTACTGTGGGTGTTATTCTAACTCATTTAAGAGTCGGACTTTTTAAAAAACTTGAAATACAAAAAGATACAAAAAGAAAGAAAGAAATGGTAACATTGTAACACTGCTACTTGGCGGCTAGAGGTTTGTGTATTGGAAACGAAACATTTTTTTCACTGATTATCCTGGCTTGGCACTCCAAGGTCTCACAGCTTCTTTATAGAGACTGATAAGAATAAAAGCACGCATATGTTCCTTTGAAGTATATTTTTAACCAGAGAAAGGTGAAATGTTATTGTGATGCTTAATTCTGTTAAAACCTTCTAAGCTAGAGCAGCAGTGTTTGTTAGCTGGAGATAATGGCACAATTTCAACAGCAAAAAGAAGTTTTAAGTCTGCAAAAGATACTCTCAGAAATACAGAAATTATCAGATACACATGAGAGGATAGAGAAGAAGTTGCAAGTTTTACTGCACTTAACAGCAAAATATGAAGAAGTTGAAGATGCTAATCAAATGGAAAAAGTGACGGTTAAAATCCTAAAAATCGAAGAGGAAAATGAATATAAAGAAATTAAAATTGCTGAAATTTATGGTGATTGGTTTGTCTCTGAAAAGGGAAAGAGTGGAATACTGAAAGAGGAATTAAATGGAGGGGAAATCTACCCCAGATGACAAGATACAGAAGAAGAAAAAACAAAAGAATTTATGGATTTAAAGAGAGAATTTTTATTAACAATATCATTGATAACACTACCAACAATCAAAGATAAGCTGATTAAGGAAACAGAAGAAGGGCATTGAAATTACATGAGAAATTCTATAAGCAAAGAGTTGCTAAGAGGAGTCCGTACAAAGTTGATTAAGGAGATGATTAGAGGACTGACCCCACAAATGGCAGAAGATATGAGACTGTTTTGCTACTGGAAAGATACAGGTTGATAGATGGAAGAGTATAACTTAAAACTAGCTAAACTTAGTGAAATTTAGTGATAATAGATATAGTTAAACAAATGTGAAAGGGATCTTGGAGTCCTAGTGGACAACCATTTAAATATGAGCCAGCAGTGTGCAGCAGCTGCCAAAAAAGCCAACACAGTTCTAGGCTGCATCAACAGAGGGATAGAATCAAGATCACGTGAAGTGTTAATACCACTTTATAATGCCTTGGTAAGGCCACACTTGGAATACTGCATTCAGTTCTGGTCGCCACGATGTAAAAAAGATGTGGAGACTCTAGAAAGAGTGCAGAGAGCAACAAAGATGATTAGGGGACTGGAGACTAAAACATATGAAGAACGGTTGCAGGAACTGGGTATGTTTAGCTTAAGAGAAAGAAGGACTAGGTGAGACATGATAGCATTATTCCAATATCTCAGAGGTTGCCACAAAGAAGAGGGAGTCAAACTATTCTCCAAAGCACCTGAGGGTAGAACAAGAAGCAATGGGTGGAAACTAATCAAGGAGAGAAGCAATTTAGAACTGAGGAGGAATTTCCTGACAGTGAGAACAATTAATCAGTGGAACAGCTTGCCTCCAGAAGTTGTGAATGCCCCAACACTGGAAGTCTTTAAGAAGATGTTGGATAGCTATTTGTCTGAAACGGTATAGGGTTTCCTGCCTAGGCAGGGGGTTGGACTAGAAGACCTCCAAGGTCCCTTCCAACTCTACTATTGTATTGTATTGTATTGTAAATAATTGATAGTGATACTAAGGTATACAATGTGCAGTGTTATGATAAGTAATAACTGGATATGAATATTGAATGGTACCCATGAAAGGAAGATTAGAAACCCTTTTGGATTATATATAAAGGTTAATAATAATAAAAAAGAATTAAGTTAGATTCAGTTAAGTCTTGATTATTAGGGGGGGAAATGATATGATGCAGAATATAGCCAAATAAAGGAGGGATAATGATAATAATGTATATATATGTATGGGTACAACATAAGGAAATGGGATGTAAATTGTTAACAGTGATTTGGAAAGGATTAGAAAACTTTGTTATTGAACATTATGGATGTTTAGCTAGAATAGGACATAAAGATTCAGTGTTATTGGAGGATTTTAGAAATAGTAAATGAAATCCAAGTATGTGGTTATGTATTAAATCTTGGTATATTTTATGATGAAGGACGTTTAAACAATTATAGTCAAATGAAAATGGAGGTATGATGACGGTAACATGTATAAATATATCTGAGTTAAAATACTTGAGTTAAAATGAATTATGCTTCACTGATACACTTTCTACAGTATGCAAAAAAGGATGATTTTATGTGTCGTGTTTGTTTTGAAAATTAAAAAAAAACTTTTATATATAAAAAAGATCCACCACCTGACATGACCTCCACATCACAAGACCCATCACAAGATCCCCATCTGACATAACCCTCAATCTGAGGTGACCTCTCCATCACCCTCACCTGAGACAACCCACACCTGAGGTGACCTCTCCATCACACGACCTTCTGACGACACCAAGCCCTTACAAGCAGAAGATCACCAGCACTGGCGTTCCTTAAACTCCACTGAAGAGGTTACCTTGCCTGGTAACAAAACATTTGGAAACCAACGCAGAAGCTCAGAGAACCAACCTCCACCCTCTCCCTCCACCTGAGCTACAGGGATTCACCCCATCGCGAAGGATGGAGAGTCTCTGATGAATCCAAGGCAACAGGAGGCCCATCTCCTTGAAGTTCTTCTTACCCATCACAGCCAATGGAGGATTCCAGCAATATGTCCACAACTGGGTTGACCCTCTTGGATGCCAGGTGACAAACGGCCTTGAGGGTGAGGTCTTTCGTTGCTGGGTGGGCAATATTCGGGAGACGCTGGTAAATCTCCTTCATTATCATGGGTAGCTATGGCAAAAGAGAGATCGGAGGGATGAGATCCAGCATTGGTCTCCATTGGAGATGCAGTAGTGACGATAACTCCCACCCATTGGGGGAAATAAATTGGCCCCCACAATGTCAACGTTTGCCCTACATTTTTGAAAGAACTCCTGATTTGTCCAGCTGCCTGTGATATTTTCTTGGTTTATTTTAGGAGATTTATATTCCTGCCTATTCGCATATGGCGACTCAAGGCGGATGACAAAGATGTAAAAACATCTGGAGCCTTAACCACTGGCACACTGGCTCACCAAATGTTATTTTTCATGAAAGCAATATGGCTCCTTTGTTTTGCCCTTACCGTCTTCTGGGAGGTTTGGATAGCTCAGTGGTCTCCCATCCAGCCCTAGCCTTCTTAAAACCAGCCAAAGTGTCGTCACTGAGCCAACAAGGTCTCAGCCGTTCTCGTCTTTGCTTTCTAAAAAATCTCCTACATCCCTTTTGCTCCAAGCCCTGCAATTTTCTTACCTCCTCCAGATCCATGCCACACTCCTCCAGGATGGAGTTGAGGAGCTGCCCCGCAGACTGGGATATGTTCTTGTCCGCGTGTGTCAAGGCCTCCAGGGCTTCCAGGATCACCTGCATTAGCTGCAATGGGCTGAGGTGCTCCCCAAAGGCCTATCGGAGAGAAGGAAAGGAGGCCATGCAGAGATGCCTCAGGGCTTTGACTCCCTTCTCTTGAGACTTTGACCCAGATTGGGGGACAGCACACCATGTAGAGAGGCAGGCCTTATTCCATGTCCTCCATCAGGTGGGATTCAGATGGGGGTCAAGGAAGCCAACATGGCAGCTGCCCTTTCTTCCTCCTAGGCATTGGAGGGGAGGGGTACCCAAAGCCCAACCTTGGGAGGATGCTGTCCCCACTGTGAGATTGACTCCTTTGAGGGTCTCCAGGTCAGGAGAAGGAACAAAAGGAAGACAGGCCAAAGGCTGATCCAAAACATACCTTCGCCATTTTGGAGATGTTGTTGTAGAAGATCCCAGAACCCGAAACAAAAAAATCCTCCCGCAACCAATGTACAATATTCCCCTTTTTATTCTTCCCTTTCTTGTCCATTTCTTTTGCTTTGGAGGGAGGGGAAAAAAACCACACGGTCAGATTTTGGGTCATGAGTCAAGAAGAAAACCACCAAGCTCAGAGAGCACCAAGGACCCCACAGTCCTTCTTCTCCCCACCTCTAACACTTTTCCCTATTTCCCTCTCTGTTCCCTACTTTCTCACTACCTCCTCCTCCCTCTCCCCCTCATCTTCCTTCCCCTACTCTCTCCTCCTCCTCCCCCTCCTCATCTTCCTCTCCCTTTCTTCCTCTCTCTCCCCTCCCTTCTCATCTCCTCCTCCACTTGCTGCTCCCCTCCTCCTCCCCCAGCCACTCTGTCTCCCTTTCTCCCTCCCTCTCTCTCCTCCTCCTTGCTCCTTGTCTCTCTTCATCGCTCCTCCTCTCTCCCCCCCTCTCTCCTATCTCCTCCTCTTCCTCCCTAACTGACTCACTTAACATGAGAATCTCAATGTTAAAAGGACCCCTGGCCCACTTGCTGCTCCTCTTCCTCCTGCTTCTCCTCCCTGTCTCCCTTTCTCCCTCTCCTCCTCCTCCTTGCTCCTTCTTTCTCTCTCTTCATTGCTCCTTCTCTCTCTCTCCCATCTCCTCCCCTTCCTCCTCCCCCTCCTCTACCTCCTCCTCCTCCTCCTTCCTAGCTGACTCACTTGAGACTCTCCTTCTTAAAAGGACCCCTGGCCCTGAGAAGTGCCAATATCAACTGCCTATTCCAGGCATCTCTGCCAAGCCCAATGACCAGGGTCTTGGCCACACCACAGGCTGTGCCACCCAAAGCTCTCCTGGGCAGGGGGCATCCTTGGTCCTCTTGCAGCAAGTCAGCCCTTGGAGTCCAACTTTCTCACCCATTTTGCTCATGAGGAGGTGGTGCAGGTGGTAGGCAGCCTCTGCGGACGTCTGGCCAACTTCTGGGTTGGTGTCGCCAATGTGCAAGGCCAGCAAAGCCACCAGCCGTCCCAGCAAAGAAAACTCAGCTGTGGTCTAAGGAAAGGAAGGGAAAAGGAGGGGGAAAAGGAGAAGCGGAGGGGGCTCATGAAGCTTTCAGCCGGCTGAAATCAGGGAATCAGAACCACAGAACCTCAGAATCTTAGATACACAGAATGTTAGCATCATAGAATCATAGAATTATCAAATATTTGAATCTTAGAGTCTTAGAATCCTTGAGACATAGAATGTTTGAATCTTAAAATTGTAAATGATAGAATCTCAGAATCGTAATAATAGAATCTTAAAATTATAGTTATATGATCTTTGAATAATAGAATATTTAAATCTTCAAATCTTTGGTTCTTCAAATCATATAATCATACCATCACAGAATCTTATCCTTGTATCCTCCTGGTCACATCCCAAAGGTGCTTTTCCCAAAAGGCAGCTGGACTTTCTTGCGTTTTTTCCTTTCTTTGAAAACATTTCGCTTCTCATCCCAAAGGGAGACTTACGTCGAAATTGACATTGTCCGAAATGAACTTGAGGAGGTGCTTGGTGCTCTTGAGGGCCCTCTCTCGTGGCTCTTGGGAGAGTCGATCCAGGGATCTAGGCAGGGGGTTGGACTAGAAGACCTCCAAGGTCCCTTCCAACTCTGCTATTGTATTGTATTGTATTGTATTGTATTGTATTGTATTGTATTGTATTGAATCCTCGATTCTTAGAATCTTTGAATCACAGAACCTGAGAATTACAGAATCTCAGAATCTTTGAATCACAGAACCTGAGAATTACAGAATCTCAGAATCTTTGAATCACAGAACCTTAGAATTACAGAATCATAGAATCACAGCATGACAGAACCGCAGTTGCTGGAAGGGACCGTGGAGGTCTTCTCCTCCAACCCTCTGCTCAAGCAAGAATCCTTGTATCCTCCTGGTCACATCCCAAAGGTGCTTTTCCCAAAAGGCAGCTGGACTTTCTTGCGTTTTTTCCTTTCTTTGAAAAATTTCGCTTCTCATCCCAAAGGGAGACTTACGTCGAAATTGACATTGTCCGAAATGAACTTGAGGAGGTGCTTGGTGCTCTTGAGGGCCCTCTCTCGTGGCTCTTGGGAGAGTCGATCCAGGGATCTAGGCAGGGGGTTGGACTAGAAGACCTCCAAGGTCCCTTCCAACTCTGCTATTGTATTGTATTGTATTGTATTGTATTGTATTGTATTGAATCCTCAATTCTTAGAATCTTTGAATCACAGAACCTGAGAATTACAGAATCTCAGAATCTTTGAATCACAGAACCTGAGAATTACAGAATCTCAGAATCTTTGAATCACAGAACCTTAGAATTACAGAATCATAGAATCACAGCATGACAGAACTGCAGTTGCTGGAAGGGACCGTGGAGGTCTTCTCCTCCAACCCTCTGCTCAAGCAAGAATCCTTGTATCCTCCTGGTCACATCCCAAAGGTGCTTTTCCCAAAAGGCAGCTGGACTTTCTTGCGTTTTTTCCTTTCTTTGAAAAATTTCGCTTCTCATCCCAAAGGGAGACTTACGTCGAAATTGACATTGTCCGAAATGAACTTGAGGAGGTGCTTGGTGCTCTTGAGGGCCCTCTCTCTCTCGTGGCTCTTGGGAGAGTCGATCCAGGGATTTGTGTGCTGCCAGGGGAAGGAGAAGGAGGAAAGGAGGAATGGGTCATTCCCATTTGGAAGAGCCACAGACTCCACAGGGGGACAGAAGGGCCAAATCCAGCCTGAACATCTGGCTGACCAGTTGACCCACCCCAAGAAAGGATCCCTCTTTACCGTCAGGATCTCCTGCAGGGCATCCAAATTGGGAGCTTCAGACAGCAATCCGATCAGCATGTTGTTGCAGGCGGTGGCTGTCTGCTGATAGAAATCCTAAAAGAAGGAGAAAATGTCAGAAGGAAGGAGGGGCGTCAAGGAAGAAACGGCGCCTGAAAGAGGCAGAAATCCAGGGGTGGGGAACTGATGGCCCTTTTCCGACTGGGGCACTGCAGCTCCCAACCTTCCTGAGCCAGCCATGGAATTCTGGGAGTTGAAGTCCAGAGGTCTGCAGTAAATGGAGTGGCCGACCTTGCAGGGCTGGTTTTTCTTCCTTAACAGTTCTGGGATATTCAAATGCAGGCAGTCCTCATCTTACAACCACAATTGAGACCAAAATTTCCATCGCTAAGCGTGACATTAGTGAAATGAATTTTGGCTCAAGGGATGGATCCAGGGCTGTTGAGGAGATTGGGAATCCTGCTCACAGCACCCTTGTTTCCAGGTGGATCCCCTATTGCTTTGCTCCGTCTGGACTGTTCACCTGAGATTGAGATGATGGGGGTTGGCTATCTGTTTTCATTGTGGACATCTTGATAGCTGGCAATGAAAACACCTTCCGGATGCTTTGGTTGACCACTTTAGACCTCACCTCAGAGGTCAAGGAGGGCTTCATACGGCTGATGAAAGACAAGAAAAGAGGAGGTGGGGTGAGGAGATCCTAGACTCAGAGGGCTAAAAAGGACCTTGGAGGTCTTCTACTCCAACCCTTGCTTGATGGTCCTTAAACCATCCCAGTCATATGGTTGTCCTCTCCTTTCTTGAAAACCTCGAGTGATGGAGAGAACACAACTTCTGGAGGCAATCCCTTCCACTGATTGATTGTTCTCAGTGTAAGGAAATGTCTCCTGGAGATCTCTCTCTCTCTCTCTCTCTCTCTCTCTCCCTCCCTCCCTACCCATCCCTCCCTCCCTCCCTCCCTCCCTCCCTCCCTCCCTCCCTCCCTCTCTCCATCCATCTATCCATCCATCCCACCCCAGCCCTGATGTGTCCTTCAATGAAATGGAGTTTGACCCCCCCACTGCTCTAAAGTTATCTAGTTATCTGCGGGATCGCATCCTACCCCACACATCCCTGCGGCCAATCCGCTCTCACAGAGAGGGACTCCTCCGGGTACCATCCGCTAAGCAATGCGGGCGGGCGGTGCCCAGTAGTAGGGCCTTCTCTGTGATGGGCCCAACCCTCTGGAACGACCTCCCCCCCGATATTATAACTACTGTTGATCTCCGCTCCTTCCGCAAGAAACTCAAGACCCACTTGTTCAAATTAGCTAGCCTGGCACAATTGTAATTGTAAATCAGAAATATAGTATAATCTAATCCTGACCCTCCTGGATGGCATTTTAAATTTTTAAATTTTGGGGTTTTTAATTGGTTTTAATTGGAACTTTTTAAACTATCGTTAGTTTGGTTATTTTACGGACTGTGTGTTTAAGTTGGTTTGTCTGGGTTTGGTGTTTTGCTTTGTTGTTTTATTGTATATTTATTGTCTGTACACCGCCCCGAGTCCCTTCGGGGAGAGGGGGCGGTTTATAAATTTAATAAACTAAACTAAACTAAACTAAAGCACGTTGACCTGCCACGGAAATCCCATCACTTGGTCCAACTCCAAGTTCCTCCCCAGCTGGTGGGAAGATGAGGGTGGGGCAGGTACGTACCTTATGCAGGTGATGGTGACGATGGCTTGATGGAGAACTATGACGGACAGGGTTCTTTCGGGCTCATCTTCAATGACTTCCTGAAAGGAGAAGGGAAGACATGTAAGGAAGCTCCTGAAATGTGGCCACCATCCAGCTGCCACTACTCCCAGCCCTACGCCTTTCCTGGTTGACACGGGAAGTCCTCAACTTACAACTGCTCGCTTAGCCACCATTTAAAGTTATGACGGAACTCTCCAGGATCCCTCTTGGAACTAAGGGGAAATTTCCTGCCAGAACAATTAACCAGTGGAACAACATTCCTCCAGAAGCTGTGAATGCTCCAACATTGGAAGTGTTAAAGAAGAGATTGGATAGCCATTTGTCTGAAGTGGTGTAGGGTTTCCTGGCTGGACTAGAGGACCTCCAAGGTCCCTTCCAACTTTGTTCTTCTAATTCTGATACCCAAGGACTACTTATGACCCAGATTTGAAGCTCTGAGAGGCTCTTCTTCCTCAGTGATCAGAGGATCATGTTTTAGTTGCTTGGCAACTAGCCTGCATTGATGGATTGGATTTGGATTTGGATTTATTGGATTTATATGCCGCCCTTCTCCCAAGGACTCAGGGCGGCGTACAGCATTAAAAAACACATAGTACAAAAGTTAAAAGGAAATTAGAAACAGTCCAAAAAACAAACCCAATTTATATAACACTCACATTTTAAAAATTAAATAAAATTAACAGGCCAGGCCGGCTTGCTGGAAAAGCCAACTTTTTAGGGCGCGTCGGAAGGACTGGAGGTCAGGGATTATGCGAAGCTCCGGGGGCAGCTCATTCCAGAGGGAAGGTGCTCCCACAGAGAAGGCTCTCCCCCTGGGGGTCACCAGCTGACACTGTCTGGCCGATGGCACCCTGAGGAGGCCAACTCTGTGGGATCGTACTGGACGGTGGGAGGCTACTGGTGGCAGTAGGTGGTCTCGCAGGTACCCTGGGCCTAAGCCATGGAGCGCTTTAAAGGTCATAATTAGTACCTTGAATCGCACTCGGAAGAGAACCGGTAACCAGTGCAGCAGCCTAAAAGGGGTGTAACATGGGAGCACCTAGGTACCCCCATGATAACCCGCGCGGCCGCATTCTGGACCAGCTGAAGCCTCCGGGTGCTCTTCAAGGGCAGCCCCATGTAGAGAGCATTGCAGTAGTCCAAGCGAGAAAGGACGAGGACATGAGTGACTGTGCACAGAGCATCCTGATCCAGGAAGGGGCGCAATTGACATACCAGGCGAACCTGGTAAAAGGCCCCCCTGGTCACGGCCGTCAGATGTTCTTCTAAACTAAGCCGCATATCCAGGAGGACTCCCAGATTGTGAGCCTTCTCTGAGGGGGCTAAAATTTCTCCCCCTATCATCAAAGATGGAACAAGATGCACAAATGGGGATGACGGAAACCACAGCCACTCAGTCTTGGAGGGATTGAGCTTGAGCCTGTTCCTGCCCATCCAGATCCGCACAGCATCTAGGCATCGGGACATCACGTCGAGGGCATCGTTTGGGTGGTTTGGGGTAGAGATGAAAAGTTGGGTATCATCAGCATATTGATGATACCGTACCCCAAAACCACGGATGATCTCGCCCAGCGGTTTCATATATATGTTGAACAGTAGGGGTGAGAGAACCGACCCCTGGGGCACCCCAAAAGTGACGTGCCTGGGGGTCGATCTCTGCCCTCCAGTCAACACAAACTGCGACCGATCCGATAGGTAGGAGGAGAACCACCATAAAACGGTGCCCCCCACTCCCAACCCCCCGAGTCGTCGCATGGTCAATGGTATCGAAAGCCGCCGAGAGGTCTAATAGGACCAGGACAGAGGATCCCGGGCCCGCCAGAGATCATCGACCAACGTGACCAATGCCGTCTCTGTGCTGTACCCGGGCCTGAAACCCGACTGAAACGGATCCAGGTAGACAGCTTCATCCAGGTACTGGGGAAGCTGACGTGCTACCACACTCTCGACAGCCTTCGCTACAAAGCGAAGGTTGGAGACCGGACGGTAATTGGCTAAAGAAGCTGGGTCCAGGGAAGGCTTCTTAAGGAGGGGCCTCACCACCGCCTCCTTCAAGGCGGTGGGAAAGAACCCCTCTCTCAATGAAGAGTTGGTAATCGCCTGGAGCCAGCCTCGTGTCACCTCCCGGGAAGCCGAAACTAACCACGAGGGACACGAGTCCAGCACACAAGTGGCAGCACTGAGTCTCCCCATAATCCTGTCCATGCCCTCGGGGGTCAAACTCATCCCAGATTGTCTCCTCAAGATTCATCCCCGTCGGCTCGCCCAAATCTACCCAGTCAGAGTCCAAGCCTGTCCGGATATGAGCGATTTTATCCTGCAGATGGCAGTTTGCAGTGTCCCCTGACCATGGTTTAAGTCAGGGATGGGTAACTAGGGCCTCACTACGACCTGTGAACTTCAACTCCCAGAATCCCTGAAGGCTGGGAGTTGAATCCACCGTTCTTAAAGTTATTCAATTCTGCCGTCTTCCATTCTGGACATTGGCTGTGTCGTTTCTTCTTAGAAAGTCTCAATGCCTTTTTCTTCTTCTTACTTCCCCTAATTTCCCAGTTCGATTTGTCGTTCTACTTTATATATTAAATATCTGTCTATCTGTCTCTCTCTATCCATCCATATCTATATATCTCATTTATCTATCTATCTATCTATCTATCCATCCATCCATCCATCCATCCATCCATCCATCCATCCATCCATCCACTCAGCCATCCATCTACCTACCTACCTACCTTGATTTAAAAATAAACACTAATAATAAAAACAATGGGGAAGCCAGATTCATGAAACAACCGTGGGACTAATTTAATGGCAGTGATTCAGCTAACAACGGTGGAAAGAGAAGTCATACAATGGGGCAGAATACACTTAAGAGCCGTCCCACTTAGCAACAGAATCATTTGGGGCTCAATTGATTGGAATTCAATTTGGTTCAAATTCTCTTTCAAACCTAAAGGCGCCCAGGAGCACCTGCCCCTCCCCCTCCCCACTTACGATGATCTTGAGGACCAAATCCTGTTTCTGGGGTAGATGGAGATCTTGCCTCCTGCTGAGGGCAGCCGCTTTGGTGACCATGATGATTGACCTCATGAAGGCTTTCTTCAGGCCTTCGTCCTGGGAAACCCAAGTGGGAAGAGGGTGCGGTTAGAAGACACCAGGAGGAAGAGGGTGCATCTATTTATTTCAACCTTTACGTAGCCGACCGTCTTTTCTTGAACTCCGGGGGGCTCCCAATCAAAATATCCCCTGGACATTCTGGGTGCTAGTCCTGCCTTAGGCATGAGAGGCAGCCGAGAGACTTTGGGCCAATCACCAGGAGATGGAGAGTTCTAGTCCCACTATAGCCATGAAAGCCAACTGTCTGAGCCAATCACCAGGAGACTGTGAGTTCTAGTACTGCCTTCAGCACGAGAGCCAGCTGGGTGATTCCACATCTGGCCCAGTTCTTCTCTCTCAATCCAACACAAGTCACAGGGTTGTTGTGGTTGTGTGAAAAGGAAGAAAGAGGATAATGTGCTGCCTTGAGTGTAATGAATGTGGCATGACCATAGATAAGGAAACCACTAGCATTTCATCCTCTCCAGGGCAATTGGAACAGGAAGCAGATCTGAATGGGAGGCATAACTGGGGGCTGGAGGTCGCCTGTTGAGCCCAGATTCTCCCCAGCAAACGCTAAGAACTGCAGTCAGGTTGTCCTAGTTCACTAAAAGGGGCGATTTGTAGCTCAGGGTTGAACTGTGGAGCCCTTGGTGCTCCCTGAGCTTGGCTGGTTTTTTTACAGTTGTTTCTTATATTTTTTCACCATCAATTGAAATCCAGATAAGCAGGGATTAACCCCAGACAAACAATGCAGAAGTAAACAACAGATCAAGCAACTAGGAGGAGGAAAACAACAGTCCTGCCAGCACTGACAGAGGGTGGAAACCAGCCTACCTTGTTCATGGTGGCGTACTGGACGAGAATTTCGGACACGATGGGTTGGATGAAAACACCCAGGTCTTCAGGGGAGGCTCCCTGGGCTGCTTGTCCATAGCAGAGCATTAATGTTGTTCTAATCCGTCTGTCAGAGAGATATTGTGAGTCCTGCCAGGACAAAGACGAGGGTGTCAAACTCTTTTCCAGAGCACCAGAAGACAAGACAAGAAGCCATGGATGGAAACTGATGGAGATTCTTAGTCATCCAGGTCATGGTTGTCCCAAAGGGGCTTTTTCCAAAGGCAACTGGACTTGTTTTTTCCTTGGAGAGGTTTCGCTTCTCATCAAAGAAGCTTCTTCAGATCTGCCAGAAGCTTCTTCACTTCTGACTTCGGTCAAAACAGAAGAAGCTTCCTACATGAGAAGCGAAATGTCTTCAAGGTCAAACAAAGTCCAAGCCCTTTGAAAAAGCACCTTTGGGTCTACTTGAGATGTTTGTTGGGCAACTCATGATCTTCTCTAGATTTATAAAATAGTCCTCCGGGAGATGGAGGTGGACAATTTCCAGCCCCACCTACAATCTCAGTGCTGGTCTCATGTCTTTGAGATGTATGACCAGTCTGAAGAGAGCAGATGGCCTGGAGCATCCGTCCTTCTAAACACCTTGGACTTTCCTTCCCAGAATCCCCCAGCCTTCTTCTCTACTGAGTTTCGGACCTTGGAACCCCATCCCTGGTCTTACCTCATGGGAGCCTTCCGAGAGAGAAGGTCTCTTGGGCTGTGCGATGTTACTGGCCTCCCTGAGGACCAGGAGGATTTCTGGCAAATGATGGAATGCAGCGAGGCGGATGGTCTCCGAGATTCCCTAGGCAAAGCAATGCTTGTGAATTAGGACATTTGCACATTTTCTTTTTTTATCTTCCTACTCCACCTCCTCCTCCTATTTGCAAACCCCAGGCCCTTCTAGCACTGATGAAATTATCTAACTGGGTAATAAAATGTCTGCAAGAAAGCAACAAAGCACTCCTCCAAAAACCCCACAGTTCTCCTCCTCCTCCCCTCCTCCCTCTTCTTCCTCCCCTCCCCTCCCCCTCCTAACTCCTCCCCCTCCTCCCCCTCCTCCTCCTCCTCCTCTCCTATTCCCTCCTCCTCCCTTCACCTCCCCTCTGCAAAACCTGTTCCCTTCTAGAACTGATGAAATGACCGAGTTGGGTCGCAAAAGGTCTGCATTTCTTGCAACCAAGCTCAGAGAGCACCAAGGACCCCACAAAGTTGGAGGCCTCAGCCCCCACAGGCAGCCCACTCCCACTCACCTCTCTGTCCGTCTCGTCTGCAAATGAGAATGACAGAAGCTTTTTGAGGTGGTCTTTTACAAGATCTTTCTGTCTGGTATTCCTCAACTTTAAGCCATAGTATTTATATAGGTTTATCTGAAGGTTGGAAAAAGAGTGCGTGAGTCTGAGGGAACTCCACCCATCATCCAGGAAAAGGAAGCATAGGACAAAGAATGATCAGAAAAGGACCAAGTATGGTCAAGCACAGGGCCATTTCCAACTAAGCATGGCTTACTCGCCATGGCCAACTCAGCAGGGAACAAGAGTTACACTAATATCAGTGTTCCAATATCTCAGGGATTGCCCCAAAGAAGAGGGGGTCAACCTGTTCTCCAAGGGACCAGAAGTCAGCACGAGAAGCAACAGATGGAAACTTATCAAGGAGACAACCAACCTAGAACTAAGTAAAACCTTTTTGGTAGAAGATCTTAGTAGAAGATCTCCAAGGTCCCTTCCAACTCTCTTATTATGTTATTCTGTTAGTAATCAAGGAGAGAACCAACCTAGAAACTTCCTAACAATGAAGACAATTTACCACTGGAACAGTTTGCCTCTAGAGGTTGTGGGTGCTTCATCACTAGAGATTTTTAAGAAGAGATTGGACAACGATTTGCCTTAAAGGGTATAGGGTTTCCTCCTTGAGCAGGATTGGACTAGAAGACCTCTAAGGTCCCTTCCAACTCTCTTATGTTATTGTGTGACTAAGCAAGGAGTGAGCCAACCTAGAAGTAAGTAGAAACTTCCTAACAGTGAGAACAATTAACCAGTAGAACAGTTTGTCTCCAGAAGTTGTGGGTGCTGCATCACTTGAGGCTTTTAAGATGAATTGGACAACCGTTTGCCTGAAATGGTGAAGGGTTTTCTGCTTGACCAGGGTGTTGGAATAGAACAGTGGTTGGCAAGCCGCGGCTCGCGAGCCACATGCGGCTCTTTACACACTTTAATGCGGCTCTTCTGTGTGCCGGGCGCCCGCTCCCCTCCCTCCTCTCGGGCACTTCAAAACAAGCGCCCCTTTCCCTTTTTTCTTTTTGACCCACAATGATTAGGGAGGATCCTGAAGTCGGGCGGGGACGAGAAGCGAGGAGGCAGAAAAAGAAACGGAGGCTAAGGAGCTTCCCCCCCGCCCCCTCCCAGCAAAAATCTAACCGGGGAGTCGGGCGGGCAGTAGCAAATTAGCCGATCACGCCGCGTGATCGGTTAATTTGCTACTGCCCACGCGGCGTGATCAGCTAATTTGCTACTGCCCGTCTGCCTCCCCAGTTAGATTTTTGCTGGGAGGGGGCGGGGGGAAGCTCCTTGGCCTCCGTCTCTTTTTCTCCCTCCTCGCTTCTTGAGGCTCCACCAATGGGGGAGCAAGGCCCACCCAGCACCAGGCTTTGGGCTAACACAGAGGTCTGCAAAGTTGGCTGTTTTAAGACTGGTGGACTTCAACTCTCAGAATTCTGGGAGTTGAAGTCCACAAGTCTTCAAGCTGTCAGGTTTGAAGACCCCTGGGGTTTTTTTCCTAAAGGGTTAGGGGTGCAAGGGTCTTGCAACTTGACAGCTTTAAGACTTGCATACTTCAATGCCAGAGTTCCTGAGCCAACATGACTGGAGGATGAATTTGAATTGAATTTGAATTGAATTTATTAGCGCTTATAGACCGCCCCCTCTCCCGAAAGGGACTCGGGGCGGTGTACAGTCCATGTCAAAATACATCATTAAAACAATTAAAATTACTAAATGGACAGTATGTACATATAAATATAAATAGATAGATAAGAGGAGGATAAAAGATGTGCAGGACTGTATTGCTAATAAATAATTAAAATATACAGACATTAAAACCCCAATACCCTATAAAATTAAGTTTACACAATAATCCCCCTAAAAACCAGTAAAAATATATATGCCAGGAGATAGGCGTTGAAATTATGATAGGCGTTGAAATTATGCCAGGCCAGACAGTCGGTACAGGTGAGTCTTCAGCTGAGTCTTCAGTTTCTGCCGGAAGGAGCAGAAGTCAGTGGTGGTTCTAATGTCGGGGGGGAGGTCATTCCAGAGGGTTGGGCCCATCACAGAGAAGGCCCTACTCCTTGGCGTCGCCCGCTGGCATTGCCTAGCGGACGGCACCAGGAGAAGCCCCTCTCTGTGAGAGCGAATTGGCCACTGGGATGTATGTGGGAGGACGCGATCCCGCAGGTAACTGGGCCCTAAGCCATGGAGCGCTTTAAAGATGGTGATCAAAACCTTGAAACGCACCCGAAAGACCACAGGCAGCCAGTGCAGCTCGCGCAGGAGCGGTGTTACATGGGAGTACCTGGTACTCCCCATGACTGCCCGCGCGGCTGCGTTCTGGACTAGCTGCAGTCTTCGGGCGCATCCCAAGGGAAGCCCCATGTAGAGAGCATTACAGTAGTCCAGGCGAGACGTCACCAGTGCATGAGTGACCGTGCGTAGGGCATCTCGGTCCAGGAGGGGGCGCAATTGGCGCACCAGGTGAACCTGGTGGAACGCCCCCCTTGCCACGGCTGCCACATGGTCATCCATTGACAGCCGGGCATCTAGGAGGACGCCCAAATTGCGCGCCCGTTCCACAGGGGGCAGCTGTTCGCCCCCTATGGCCAGCGCTGGAATCAGCTGACTGAACCGAGGTGCCGGTAGCCACAGCCACTCAGTCTTGGAGGGGTTGAGTTTGAGTCTGTTGTCCCCCATCCAGACCCCGACGGCTTCCAAACACCGGGACATCACTTCGACAGCCTCACTGGGGTGGTTTGGGGTTGAATTCTGGGAGTTGAAGTCCACAAGTCTTAAAGCTGTCAGGTTTGAAGACTCCTTGGGTTTTTTTTCCTAAAGGGTTAGGGATGCAAGGATCTTGTAACTTGACATCTTTAAGACTTGCGTGCTTCAAATGCCAGAGTTTATTGAAACTAAAAACAGTGTACCATCCTATGTATTTTCGGTTTTAAAAATGTGGCTCTCAAAATAAATTTCAATCGTGGTTTTGGCGAGATTTGGCTCAGTTGAAAAAAAAGGTTGCCCACCACTGGACTAGAAGATCTCCAAGGCTCCCTTCCAAGTCTGTAATTCTAATGTTCATTTGTCTGTCTAATATCGAAGAAATGTGGAACATAAGCATCAAAGAAAGGATGCCAAAGGAGAGACAAAATCTAATGACAAACGTTAAAATGATTTTTAACATTATTGGAAAGAATGAAATTGTTAAATTAACCCCTGTCAAGTCGGCTGTGATTCGTGAGCAGTGGGGAGTTGGCCACGGCAAGTTGTCCTCTTCTGACCTTGTGTGTAAGACAATTGCCACCCTAAAAGGGGGAAAGCTCAGCATATTTACCTTGTCTTTAGGGAACAAGTGGGAAGAGCTTTGTGGCATTGAAGGCTTCTGGCTGATGGGCTGCAGTCCACTGATTTTCCCCCTGGGCACTTTGTGGTCTGCAGGAATCTGCTTGGACAACAAAGACAACAAAACGGAAGCTGTGAGGAAGTGAAGGAGCAGAGGAAGGAAGAGGTTTTTGTGTGTTTCCAAGGGGAGGGTTGGTCTCCCTTCTGGCTCAGGATTCATTGGATCATTGAGTTGACTTTTCTAGCTGGGACAGACACGAAGCACCTAAGAAGGACCATCCGGATTGTATCAGCTGGAGCCGAGAGAGCTTTTGAGAGGAACAGAAGGGAAAGCTCTGCTACAAATGGAGAGATGAAGAGCCTGGATCATCTTCCTCTGTCTGGAATGGCCAGGATGCAACTGGTCTACAGAGGTTGGTAGTACTTGATTTATCACCATTTATTGTTGGGGCCAGTGGTCCAGGATACCACGCCGGGCCAGTCCATGTGCAAACCTTCTTTATAGTTGTGGATGCATTCTCAAAGTGGCTAGAGGTAGTCCTGATGACATCCACCATCACAGACTCGGTCATCAAGGCACTACGGAAGCTGTTCGCGACTCACGGGTTTCCTTATGTGATTGTGTCAGACAATGGCCCGCAGTTCATGGCCAGAGCATTTGAGGAGTTCCTAGTAGGGAATCAGCCTTAGTCACGTTGTTCCACCCGGCTTCCAATGGCCAGGTGGAATGGATGGTAAGATCCACTAAGGAAGCCCTCAACAAGATGGGCCCGGGCGATTGGCAGACGTGTATAGACCACTACCTATTAAAACAACATATCTCTCCCAGCGCCACCATTGGGAGAAGCCCAGAATAACTCCTCATGGGGCACCGTCTCAGGTCCCACCTGGACCGTCTACACCCCAACTATTCAACAGAAACACCCCCGGATTCCACAAGCAGGGTCAGATTCTTCAACATAGGCAACCCAGTATATGCACACAATTACACGGGGGGGGGGCTGTGGGTACATGCGACCATAGTCGGCATTACCGGCCCGCGATCCTACTCCTTGAGACTCGAGGATGGACGTCATTGGAGAAGGCACATTGACCAGCTACCGGCCGAGTGACTAACTCCCCACTCAGACAACCAACCATAACTCCCTCGCGACCCAAATATCAACATCCCCAGATAGTCCCGGTAACATTGGGAGACTTATTTGGACTGGATGAGGGCCAGGGAAATCCACCATCAGAAGTTCCAGCTGGGGCCGGCGAAAGATTCCAGGAGGTTCCACCGGATGGGTCCAGAGGAACAACAGGTCTGTCCGACCTGCGCGAGGGCAACCAGCAGACTGAACTGCGCAGATCCAGCAGAACAACACAAAGGCCCGCCTACCTACGAGATTACGTCACAAGTTAGGATGTTCCATCCTAGAGGGGAAGGGTGTTAGATACTTCCCCCTCTAGTGCTGCTAGACAATGGAAGTTTCCACTCAGGTCCTCTGTTGCCGGTGGGAACAGAGGGGAACCTGATTGGCTGAGAGGCTGGACAGCTAACATTTAAAAAGGGGAGCTGTCTGACCAGCTCATCAGTGGATGTCTGCACGTACTTAAATAAAGAGCTGTTATCGCTAGCCTCTTGTGCCTTCCTTTACCCGATCTAACAGGCCCAACTAGGAAACATCATTAGTGCTAGAAGGGAGTGAAGTTTGCTCTCTGTTTATACACAATAGCTTGCCCTGAATAAGCAGGGAGGAAACTTCACACTCAGCAGCACTGATGATGTAGTTGTGTCATGAAATGTGTGCAACTAAAGAACCAAGTTCAGGGAGCACCAAGGGCCCCATCTATTTCTTCCTAGTGTATTCCCACAGGTGCAGGGTCCGCTTTATGGATCATTGAGGGCCACTTTGCGCCATCTCCTGCATCTTTGTTGATGCCACCTTGCCATCCCTGTTTTGGATGCCCACAAGGTCACCAGTCCTTGTCTTCTAGTTGGTAGGCAGCCTTGGCCACGGTGGAAGGTGCTGCTCTCGGGACGTGTCCTTATCAGCAGACTCGGCCTTCTCTCATCTTCTCTGTAATTGGTGCCATGCCAAAATGTGGTCGAATGGTATCATGTGTGATGTGGTCAGGAAGGGAGGTGCCCGATATGCAAGGGAGCCTTCGCAGTTCCACGGCATGGAGAGAGCTTTTGCTCCCTCCTGTTGCTGCCCAGCATTCAGGGCCATACAGTGCAACAGGAGGATGGTTCTTTTGTAGGTCTTAGATTCAAGACGGATGCAATCCATTCCATAACACACCAGTGAGCTCTCGCCAAGGCATCCAGGCTGCATTCACCCTTGCTTGCACCTTGCCATTGATGTTCCCTTTTGTTGTAGCCCACCAGTGGAGCTGGCAGCAGAGTCGGACAGTGAGGAGGTTGGGGAGGAACATGGGCCAGTCCTGGGACTGAGGGAAGCTCACAGAAGCATCAGAGGCAGAGAGGGAGCTAGACAGCAGTGAGGCAGAGGAACAGCTGTTCCCAGTGTGTGCATGCGCAGAGCTGCCAGAAGACAAGAACTACAAAGAAAGCAGAGTCAACTTCTGAGTAAAGCCACACTTTGGAGGGGATTGGCCCCTCCCAGAGGAAGCAAAAGAGGAGCGAACGGGGAGGGGGCTTTTGCAGGAAACAATTCAGCCAGTCGGTCATTTCAAGAGTGGAAAGTTCTGTTTGTGACTATAAGAGTCTCTGGGCCAAGTGTTGCCTTGCCCTGTGTTTGGAAACTATCTGGAAGCTCTCCGAGCGAGATAAGGTTCGTGTAGATAAATATTCCTCTGAAAGTCTGTTTGCCAAGCCTGGCTGACTCTGAATGAAAGGAATTCACAGTCGTGTCAGTAAAAGAGGTTTTGCTGGGACCAAGACTTTGCTTCATGCTTTTTAAAGAACCCTGGGTCAGCCTTTGCCTTGGAGGTGGGATCCCAGATACCCAAAAATCTCCACCTTCTTTGGATTTTTTCCATGCATTGGAAGCGTTCGACGGCTGGTGACAGATTCTAAGGACCCCGTTATCCTGATGTTGAGGCGGGGTCCGAAATGGTTGAGGTGATCATTCCATGGTCCTTCCGTGCTCCTCCCACCAAGGGCCCCATCGTTCAACTGCTTCTCCAGAACCATCTTTGTCTACTTTGGAGGTCAATTATCTCCACCGGGGCAGCCCTGGCTTCTGCAACCTCTGCACAAAGGACACAAACACAGCTGCTTACCTGGAGAGGATGAAGATGTTCCAAGATGGTCTCCAATACTTCTTTCTCCTCCATGGAGTCCAAGATTTCTTTGACGGTTCTGCCTTTGAGAGACTTCTTGCTCTCCCACAAATACCGAAAGTGTTCATCGGAGAGTTCTGGGAAGGAGAGACAGGATGAGATTGAGGGGCAATTGGGTGGGAGGAGCCTTCTCGAAGGGAAGAGTGGAAAGGGCTGTAGGGGAGGGCCAGGCTGAGCCTGAGGGAGGGGTCAAACGTGTCACAAGCCTCGAGTCCCTCATCTTCATGTCCTTAGACAAACCTCTGGAGGAAGAACAGGCCAATCAAGATATAAAACAGCATATAAAATTAGCCATGAAATATGAAGATTGATTTAGGATGACAATTTTTTTCTTAAATGATAAGATTAAAACAGTGTGAAATTTCAAAGCAGTGAATAAAATCCCAAGAGCTGAGAGGGTCTCCACCATAATTTCCCTGCCTGATGAAGGACAATGGCAGGATTTGGGTTTCGCTCGTCTAGAGAAAACAAGGACGGTGTGTGTTTGTTTGTGTGCGTGTGACATGAGAGCTGTCTTCCAGTATTTGAGGGGTTGCCACAAAGAGGAGGGGGTCAACATATTTTCCAAAGTGCTTGAAAGCAGAAGTAGGAGCAACTGATGGAAATTAATCAAAGGAGGGAAGCAACCTGGAATTAAAGATAAACTTCCTGACAGTGAGGACAGTCAACCCGTGGAACAGCTTGCCACCAGAAGTCTGATATGGTACAGGGATTCCCGCTGGAGCAGGAGGTTGGACTAGAAGACCTTCAAGGTTCCTTCCGGGTCTGTTCTGATTGATTGATTGATTGATTGATTGATAGGGTGGGATGGGCTGATGTGATAGGAGAAGGCTGGTTCCAGAGGTGGCCCATCCCTGTAAGGTAAATACCTGGATATAAAGATAGGATGGCATCTGGGGAGCGTTTTCTCCCCTGGTCAATGCTGCTCCTCTGAGCCTTTTCCCTCTCGGGCTCCCTTGGCAGAGGAGGGGACTCCTTCTGGTCATGCTTGACCTCCAGCTGAGACGTCCTTGGAGGGATCTTGACAGTTCCTCTCTGGACCAGATCGGGCAGTCCCAGCGCTGGAAGCTGAACTTTCCTCCTGGACTCCATTGGAGCTGGAGAAGACTTTACCAGCAGAGGCAGGACCTTCATGGCTCGCTGAGCAGCTGAAGAAGTGGATGGGTGGGAGCCCGAGAATTGGCCCTCCTGGTTGTCCCACCGCTGCTGGTCATTATTGTTGATCTTTGGATGAGCCTCCTGGCTGTCCTTCTTCAGGAAGGGGAACTTTTTCGGCATGTGAGACATCCTGAAGAGTGATCGCTAGACCTGGAAGCAGATCAACAAGGGAGAAGGTTTGTAACTCCAGGTTGAAAAGAGGGGTCCTTGGTGGTCCTCTCTGTCTGACTGTCTCTCTGTCTATCACCTATCATCTATCTATCATCATCTATCATCTCAGTGGAACAGCTTGCCTCCAGAAGTTGTGAATGCCCCAACACTGGAAGTCTTTAAGAAGACGTTGGATAGCCATTTGTCTGGAACGGTATAGGGTTTCCTGCCTAGGCAGGGGGTTGGACTAGAAGACCTCCAAGGTCCCTTCCAACTCTACTATTGTATTGTATTATTGTATCTATCATCTATCATCTATCATCTATCATCATCTATCTGTCTGTCTGTCTGTCTGTCTGTCTGTCTGTCTGTCTGTCTGTCTGTCTATCTATCTTATATCTACATCTATCTATCTATCTATCTATCTATCTATCTATCTATCTATCTATCTATATCTATCTATCTATCTATCTATCTATCTATCTATGTCTATCTATCTATCTAACTATCTATCTATCTATCTATCTATCTATCTATCTATCTATCATCGTCTGTCTGTCTGTCTGTCTATCTATCTATATCTATATCTATATCTATATCTATATCTATATCTATATCTATATCTATATCTATATCTATATCTATATCTATATCATCTATATCTATATCTATATCTATATCTATATCATCTATATCTATCTATCTATCTATCTATCTATCTATCTATCTATCTATCTATCTATCTGTATCTATCTATCTATCTATCTATCTATCTATCTATCTATCTATCTATCTATCTATCTATCATCGTCTGTCTGTGTCTGTCTGTCTATCTATCTATATCTATATCTATATCTATATCTATATCTATATCTATATCTATATCTATATCTATATCTATATCTATATCTATATCTATATCATCTATATCTATCTATATCTATCTATCTATCTATCTATCTATCTATCTATCTATCTATCTATCTATCTATCTATATCATCTATCTATCTATCTATCTATCTATCTATCTATCTATCTATCTATCTATCTATCTATCTATCTATCTATCTATCTATCTATCTATCTATATCATCTATCTATCTATCTATCTATCTATCTATCTATCTATCTATCTATCTATCTATCTATGTCTATCTATCTATATCTACATCTATCTATCTATCTATCTATCTATCTATCTATCTATCTATCTATCTATCTATTATCTATCAATCATCTCCTATCTATCTCGTATCTATCTATTTATCCCGTGTTCTTCCTGGGTCAACTCAGAAAGCTCAGACTGCCCAAGGAGCTGCTGATTCTACAGAGGAATTCTTCTCCTTTGTACCTCTACAACTGTCTGGTTTGGCACCGCAACCAAACCAAAACTCCGCTAGAGAGAGAAGACGGAGAGGAAGTAACAGGCAGCAGAGATAAAGCAGAGCTGCTTAACTCAAGGCTCCACCATTCTCCTCTCCTCCCTTTGGCCTTTCTCGGTCTGCCTTCAGGGGCCATGACATCACAGCATCCTTTATGCCCTCATGGGGGTTACCTGAGGCCATGACCCCAGGGGCCTCCCACTCCCCCAGATAATGGGGGTGGGATGTGGAAGTTCCATAACATTGGCCATATCATATGTCCTACAGAATGACCCAATGGGAGGGAGGGAGGGAGGGGGCTCTCCACCTACTGGATCTCCAAAGACCCCAACTGAGATTATGGCTGATCCGCTTTATTCTTACATGATACATGTTATATGATACATGATATATGAATCATGATACATGATACATTACGATACACGATACAGGATACATGACATACATAATACAGGATTCATGATCTATGACATTATGTGACGTTATCTTGTATGATATTGCATAGTCCTTGGCTTACAACAATTTGTTTCGTGACAGTTCAAATCTACAACAGCACTGAACAAAGTGACTTGTGACTGTTTTTCACACTTATGACGGTTGCGGCATCTCCACGGTAATATGATCAAAATTCAGATGCTTGGCAATTGACTCACAGTTATGACGGTCGCAATGTCCCAGGAGAGACGTGATCCCATTTTGCGACCTTCTCACCAGCAAAGTCAAAGGAGAAACCCGATTCACTTAGCAACTGTGGTAACCAAGGTCATAAAATGGGGCAAAACCCACTGAACAGATGTCTCAGTTAGCAACAAAAGTGTTGGGCTCAGTTGTGGTCGTAATTCGAGGACCCTCTGTATACATGATGTTTTTTGTCCCATTCCTGCCCTGCCCATCATCGCTGGAGTCCCACAGAATTTTGGCCCAACACGACAACCATCTCAAAGCTGCAGGTGGAAAGGTTTTTTTGAAAAAAGCCAGACAGATTTTAAAAAAAAAGGTTAAAAGGGACAATTGCAGAGTTGAAAGGTCGAGGAAGCTCCTTCCGCCCACCAGCCCCCCCTCCCCCTCCCCTTCGGCTATCTGGACTCACAACCACAATGGAGCCCAGCATTCAGAGGCTGGGCAACTGGCATGTACTTACGACGGTTGCAGTGTCCTGGGGTCACGTGATCCCCTTTTACGACCATCTGGCCAGCAAAGTCGATGGGGAAGCCGGATTCATTTCACAACCATGTGACTAACTTACAGAACAGAACAGAAGAGAGCTGGAAGGGACCTTGGAGGTCTTCTAGCCCAGCCCCTGCTCAAGCAGGAGAAGCTACACTATTTCAGATCAGGGGCTGTCTAGTTTCTTCTTGAAAGCCTCCAGTGATAGGGCTCCCACGATTCCTGAAGGCAGCTATTCCAGGGGTTAATTCTCCTCACTGCCCGGAAGTTTCTCCTTAATTCCACTCTAGGGATTCACTTAACAAAGGTGGCAAGAAAGGTGGTAAAATGGGGCAACACTCACTTAACAACCGTCTCGCTTAGCAACAAAAGTTTTGGGCCCGACTGTGGTCGCAGGTCAAAGATTCCCTGCATTTTAGTTTCCTTGCAGACAGTCCAGAATCTCTTCCTTTGTGAGATGGACAACTGGCCAACTTAGATGAAGAAAGAAATAAAATTTGTTGTGAAGTTTTTTGTGATTCAATGCAGCTTCTGGTTCCAGAGCTGAGTTTGCTTCAGTGGCTTTAGACACCGGCAGCTTTTCTGTTTCGGAGTTTCTTTTCTTTTTTAAAAAAGTTTTTTATTTTTAGACAAACAGAGACGAACAAGACATGAAACATAAAACCATCATCAATTACACATACATATAGCATGTTGTTTGGTTACAAACACTTGTGCATCACTGCTTTCAATTATATATAAAGTCACAGAATGTCCATCGAGTATACATAGGTACATTATTCTTATTGTTTATCATATGTTCAGCTTACAATTGTTACTCCTTCATTTTTTAAAACAAATATTCTAAAGATTATATTCATGTATACACCAACATTCCATTACATCATTATTAATCTATTTAGTACTAATATGTTTTTATAGTATCACCTATCTCATTCTATTGTTCTTACCATATGAAAAAATTCTCCAACATTCATACTTATGCATCACCATTTTCCGTTGTATATAAAATCACGAATTGTCCATCAAATATACATAGATACGTTGTTATATTGTACATCATATATTCAACTACAATTATTATTCCTTCATTTTAAACAAAATATTCTAGATATTTGATTCATATATATACCAATATTCCATTGCCTCATTATAAATCTATTTAATAATAATATGTCTTTATGGTATCACCGAACTCATTCTATTATTACAATATGAAAAACTTCTCCAAGATTTTTCATTTCCATATTTTTTTTAATCTAACCACTGGTAGAACAAATCCCATACCTTATAAAATTGTTCATCTTCTTGTTCTCTAATTTCAAATGTCAATTTACTCATTTCAGCACATTCCATTGTTTTTCAAATAACTTCCTCCTGCGTGGGTATTTTCTCGTTTTTCCAATTCTTTGCAAATACAATTCTAGCTGCCGTTAAATCATTTACAATAAAATATTTTAGATCTTTATTATATATTTCTGGTATGATTCCCAATTAAAAAATCTCTGGTTTAAAGTCTATGTGTTTTTGTATCATTTTCTCCAACCATGAGTGGATTTTAGTCCAGTATCGTTTAGTTTCTAAGCAAGTCCACCACGTATGGTAATATGAACCCGGTGTCTGATGACATTTTCAACACTTTTCTGACTTGTTCTTGGACATTCTTGCTATTCTCGTTGGGGGTAGGTGCCACCTGTAAAACATCTTATACAAATTTTCCTTATATGCTGTTGACATTGTCATTTTATAATTTTGAGACCACAATTTCTGCCATTTCTCTAATTCAATCCCATGTCCAAAATTTTTTCCCCAAGCTATCATAAGTGTCCATATAGTTTTTTAATTACTTTTTCATCAGTACCTGTCAAAATTTTGTCTATTGAAGCCTCGAGAGTAGTCAAAATGACCCTCCGAGCAAACCAGAGGTCTGTTCCAAAACTTCCAGTTTGCCCTTAGGGCCGTTTTTTTGGGCTCCGGAGGCATCAAGGAAGCTAATGAAGCCTCTGGAGGGCCTCCGGGGGGGGGAGGCTCTTTTTGCCCTCCGCAGGCTCCTATAAAGGCTCTGGAACCTGGGGAGGGCGAAAATTGGCTTTAAAAAGAGTTGAACACAGCTGGCCAGCGCAAGCATGCACACTGGCCAGCTGACAGGGCAGTACCTCACGTGCCCTGACAAATGGCTCCACGTGCCACCCTTTGCAAACGTGCCATAGGTTCGCTATCACTGCCTTATACCATAGAAAATCATGCCATCCCAACAGTAAGTCATGTCCTTCTGCAGTCAATAATCTAGAATTCCTTAATGTTATCCACTCCTTAACCCACCTCAAACTTTTTTCCTCGTAATATAATTCCCAGTTGGGTAACTCCAGTCCTCTTATTCTAGCATCTTGTAATAATTTTAATTTTATTCTCGCTTTCTTTCCCTGCCAAATATACTTCAACACTATTTTGTTTAAATTGTCAAAATAATATTTCCCTAATCTAATTGGAATTGTCTGGAATAAATATAAAATCCTGGGTAATATATTCATCTTGATTGTTGATATTCTCCCTATTATTGATAGTTGTAAATTTTCCCATTTTGCCAAATCTGTCGCAATCTGTTGTTTGAGTTTATGGTAATTGTTCTCTTTAAGTGTACTACATCTTGCTGTCAAATATATCCCCAAATACTTGACCTTATTTGTGACTTGGATCTTCAAAGCTTCCACCAATTCTTCCTTTTATTTTAATAGCATATTCTTTGTCAAAATCTTCATTTTGTCTTTATTTATTTTCAAACCTGCTACTTTTCCATATTCCTCTATTTTTTCTATCAGTTTAGGTGCAGTTTCTAGTAGATCCTCTAAGATGAAGACCAGGTCATCCGCAAATGCCTGCAATTTATATTCTTCCTTTTTAATTTTCATTCCTTTTATGTCCTTTTCTTCTCTAATGTTTCTATTTAGGACTTCTAATGTTAAGACAAACAACAGAGGTGATCATGGACAACCTTGTCTTGTCCCTTTCCTTATTTCAATAGAATCTGTCAGTTCTCCGTTTATCATTATCTTTGCTGTTTGTTTGTGGTATATAGTATGTATGGCGTGGGTGAATTTCTTACCAAAGCCCATCTGTTCCAGCTGTAGTAACATAAATCACCAGTTCACATTGTCAAAGGCTTTCTGTGCATCTAAGAACCTCAAAGCCATTTGTTTTTCAGGATGGGCCTCATAATATTCCAAAGTGTCCAGAATTATTCTCATATTATCTTCAATTTGTCTCTTTGGTAGAAACCCATTTTGATCAGGGTGAATAAAGTTGTTTTAATATTTTTTGAGTTGTTCTGCTAATATTGAAGCAAATATCTTATAGTCTTGAGTTTAGCAGAGAAATTGGTCTATAATTCTTAATTTGAAGTGGGTCGTACTTCTCTTTTAGCACAAGTGTAATATGTGCTTCTGAACATGATTTAGGTATCCTTATGTTTGACATAACCTCATTCATAACTTCTAGTAATGGAAGACACAACGATTCCTGCAATGTCTTATGAAATTCCACTGGCAGTCCGCCCGGAACTGGAGCCTTTGTATTGTTTTGTTTTTTAAGTGCTCCATCATGGTTATATTGCCTTCTAGCATCATTTCAGTTTCTTTAGGTATCTGTGGTAGATTCACTAACTGCAAATATTGTTTAGCTTCTCCCTCTTCTATATTCTCTTGTTCATACAATTTTCCATAGTAATCTTCTTTCTCCTCTTCATTTCCATAACAAATTTGCCCTTGATCATCTATTAATTGAATTATTTTTCTTGATTCTCTCTCTTTTTCAATTTATATGCTAACCATCTGCCTGGTTCATTTGCATTTTCAAAGTAATTCTGTTTAGCACCTCTAATTTTTTTGTGCTAATTCCTCCTTTTCGATTAACCCCATTTTATGTTTGATTGTATCCACTTTTATTTTAATGTCCTTTTTTTGTGGAGATTTCTGTAACTCTCTTTCAAATCTCTTGTAATTGTCATCTAGTATTTTAAAGGCTTGTCTTTTCTTTGTATTTCTTTTCCTTGTATAGTCAATTAACAAGCCTCTGGCGTAAGCCTTCATTGATTCCCAAAGAGTCTGCATTGATGTCTCTTCTTTTCTGTTTTCTTTAAAGAAGAATGGCAATTCTTTCTCCTTTTCTTTTAATATAGTTGTTAGGGTTCTAAATACCATGCAGAAATAAATCATTGTCCAAGGCAAAACATCCTTAAAGGTGCAATTTATTCCGCAGGCATGTTAGCACGGCTATGGAAAATTCCAACTCTGGAAGTACATCCTCTAAGTCCACCCAGTTGAAAGTTCATGATTTATCCCCACACCCACAAATCCATCACATGTTCCAATCATATTCTTCCACGCTGGCATGTACACTCATCTTCTTCCGGCCAGGTGTCGAGATGCGAAGACAAAAGATGACCTTGGTTTCTACAAAAGAATGTCAACAATCCATTCTACAATCCTACTCCTTTCAATTCCTCCCTCCCAACTACTACACTATTGAAACAGCATAGAAAATTATAAGAAAGTGTGGCAGGCCCAAGATCCTAAAAAGAACATAACTACAGGCCTGACAGGCGGCCTCTCCTCAAAAGAAAAACGTTTCCTGCAAAGAGAATAACATAAAAGTTAATATAACAAAATTAACCACCTCTTCTCCACCCAGGGAACCCCTTGACTTCTTGGGAAACTTCCCATTGAATTGCTTTACTAACTTTTCCACTTTTAGGTTCCCACTGTTCACCCAATTAGCTTCAGACCAAGGGTAACCCTTCCAATGCACTAAGTACTGTAAGCAACCCCTATTCAGCCTGAAATCTACAATTCTTTCCACCTCAGATTGTGTTTCCCCTTCTATCACTACAGGAGGAGATTGAGCTTGGGTGGATGCTCTTCTGTTAGACCCAATTACTGATTTCAACAAGCTACAATGAAATTCTGGGTCAATTTCCCCTAGACTTCTGGGTAGACTGAGTTGAACTGTAACTGAGTTAACTATCTTCACTATTGGGAATGGCCCTAGAAATTTTGGACCCAATTCCTTGCTAAGCATTTCTAATCTTATGTATTTGGTAGAAAAAAAAACATTGTCCCCCACACGGTAGGGGTTTTGGAGCGAGCGATGTTGATCATCTTGCTTCTGGTAGGCTTCTGCCGCAACTGCTAGAGCCTTCTTCGTATTCTCCCATCCTTTCTTTAGCATGTCCATCCATTCACTCAAAGACATGAAGGAAGGAGCTTCTCTAGGCAATTCAGGCATGGCAACAACTTCCATGCCACCAGTAATCTGGAAACCCGCTAGTCCTCTGCTGCTGTGGACCGCATCGTTGTACGCCACTTCGGCGAAGGGTAGCAAGTCCGACCAGTTGTTGTGCTGATAGTCCACAAAACACCTGATGTATTGTTCCACCACCGCATTGGCTCCCTCTGCTGCGCCATTCATGCTGGGATGAACCTCTGAGCTTAGTTCTTGTGTGGACCCAATGGATCTCAGGACCTCTCTCCAGAACTTGGCTGTGAACTGGACTCCGCGGTCTGAAATGATCCTCTTGGGTACTCCGTGCAGGCGATAAATGTGTTTCACAAACATTTTCGCTAATTCATTTGCGGATGGCAATCCTGAGCAAGCAATGAAGTGTGCCTGCTTAGAAAACAAATCAATAATAGTCCAAATTACTTTATGCCCCTTGCTGTCTGGGAGTTCCACGATGAAGTCCATTGCGACCTCTTCCCATGGCCGTTTAGGGCTCTCTGCTGCAGGTGCTGTAGGTTCTGGGCTCTTGGATTCAATCATCCACGGCTGGCCTTGTTCCTCCTCCGAGGCCTCCCCCTTGGTAGGACTCTTCGTCACCTGAAGTTGAAGGTCCTCTTCCAGAGGTCGGTTGGGCATTTCCCCCTCTGAGGCCTCCCCCTTAGTTGGACACTTTGTCACCTTCAGTTGGGGATCCTCCTCCGGAGATTGTTTGCCCTTTTCCTCTTCCAAGGCCTCCCCCTTGGTAGGACACTTCGTCACTTTAAGTTGGGGATCCTCTTCCAGAGGCTGTTGGCCCAGATGACTTTTCTGTGCAGGCATCTGGGGCCCTCTCTTAATCACCGTGGCAATTGGTACACACGTTTGTTCTTTGGCAATTCCCTCCTCCGAGGCCTCCCCCTTGGTAGGACTGTTTGTCACCTTAAGCTGGGGATCCTCTTCCAGAGGTCGTTTGCCCAGATGACTTTTCTGTGCTGGCATCTGGGGCCCTCTCTTTACCACCATGGCGACTGGTACACACAATTGTTCTTCGGCAATTCCCTCCTCCGAGGCCTCCCCCTTGGTAGGACTCTTCGTCACCATAAGTTGGGGATCCTCTTCCAGAGGTCGTTTAGACTTTTCCCACTCCGAGGCCTCCCCCTTAGTTGGACTCTTTGTCACCTTAAGTTGGGGATCCTCCTCCAGAGATTGTCTGCCCTTTTCCTCTTCCAAGGCCTCCCCCTTGGTAGGACACTTCCCCACCTTAAGTTGGGGATCCTCGTCCAGAGGTTGTTGGCCCAGATGACTCTTCTGTGGTGGCATCTGGGACCCTCTCTTTACCGCCGTGGTGGTTGGTGCGCACGTTTGTGGCATTGGGGCTGGAGCCAAGCACTCTGACGCTCTGTGGCCAAGTTGACAACAATGGTGGCATTTAATTGGCCCCCACGAGGAATGGAACCTAGTTACATCTCTAAACTTAGGAACCGTTTCATCACACTGCCTTGCTCTCCAACTTGCAGCTGCCCCCTTGGTAAACCCTTCTTCCATGGTGGAGATTGCTTCTCTGTAGGAAGGTGGAGTAAGAACCTTTTGGGGCATTGCAGATGCACCTTGTCCCGCTTCCCATCCTGCAGGCCTCTCTTTGGTAATCCCTTCTTCCATGTTGGAGATTGCTACTCTGTAGGAAGGTGGGGTAAGAACCACTTGGGGCCTTGCAGGCGCACATTTTCCCGCCATCCACAATGCAGGCCTCTGTTTGGTAATCCCTTCTTCCATGGAGATTTCTTCTCTGTAGGAAGTTCTGGTAAGAACCTTTTTGGGCCTTGCAGGGGAGACTGGAACCGGTGGGGAGGTCAATCCCTCGGTTGGCCACTGCCCAGCTTTCTGCCATGGTGCCATCTGCTGAGGGAGGGCAGGTGACCACTGGCATCCCTCCCATCCATGACCTGGGGTTAAGACCCATCCCGGGGATGCCTGCTTCACAGGTTGCAGCTCAACCAATGATGGCTGGCTAGGGGGTTTTACGTGCCAAGGACCCTCCTGCTGGCTTGGAGGAGTTATGGGCCAAGTAGGTGCCCTTTGCTGGCTTGGATGAGTTATGGGCCAAGTAGGTGCCCTCTGCTGGCTTGGAGCATTTCCCCATGCTGATGGCAAAGGAGTTGGTAAGTAGCATCTCTTCCATCCAAGTCCTGGGAGGAAAGCCCAATTTACTGCCCAATTTGCTTCATTTACTGGTTGCAGCCCCATTTGTGGTGGCTTGCAAGTGACAATTGCTGGAAAAATTCCTTCTTCCTGCCTCCTTTGAAATTCCCATTTTGAAAGGGAATCTTTCTCCCAGCTAATTGCAGGGTGATAAGCCATTTCATTTATTGCTGTCTGGAAGGAGCCCAAACCTCTGTTCTAGGGTTTTTTTTTCCAAGCCTTGTTTCCAAGCTGGGGGGAAGGAGGGGGAGCATGCACTCACAATTTTCCTGAAGAAGTACGTCTGCGACCTTCCTTCGTCTTGTCGTGTCTCCTCCTGCATTCCTCCTGATGCAATTAAACTGGAAGCAGCATTCCATTGCCTTTGAAGTTCCGCACTCAGCTTCTTATCACCAAAAGCTTCTCATTTATTCTTCGCTGATATTTACGCTGTCCCGGTCAGCATTGGGAATGCCGAGACCCCATCACCAGATCTTCCATCACCAGCCCTTCCCCCTTGATAGGGGGAGGGAGCTAGTGAATTATTTTAAAGTAGAGAGTTGGAATAATGTTAGGGTTCTAAATACCATGCAGAAATAAATCATTGTCCAAGGCAAAACATCCTTAAATGTGCAATTTATTCTGCAGGCATGTTAGCACGGCTATGGAAAATTCCAACTCTGGAAGTACATCCTCTAAGTCCACCCAGTTGAAAGTTCATGATTTATCCCCACACCCACAAATCCATCACATGTTCCAATCATATTCTTCCACGCTGGCATGTACACCCATCTTCTTCCGGCCAGGTGTCGAGATGCGAAGACAAAAGATGACCTTGGTTTCTACAAAAGAATGTCAACAATCCATTCTACAATCCTACTCCTTTCAATTCCCCCCTCCCAACTACTACACTATTGAAACAGCATAGAAAATTATAAGAAAGTGTGGCAGGCCAAAGATCCTAAAAAGAACATAACTACAGGCCTGACAATAGTATTGTTTAGTGTCCATCTAGATCTTCTCCTTTGAACTTTCCATTTAATTGTCATATGATTGTGGTCCGCCCAAGTGCTTGTTTCTATGTCAATTTGCTCTATGTTACAAATCAATTCCATTGAAATCCATATCATATCTATTCTGGACCATGATGGATGTCTATTTGAGTAGAAGATATATTGTCTATTTGTGGGATTTCTTTCTCTCCATACATCTTCTAAATCTATTTCATCAGTCATTAAAAACAGATTTTGGAAGAGTCTTTCTATTCAGTTTTGTTGTTTTTTGTGTTTTATAGTCCATATTCTGATCTACAATTCCATTAAAATCTCCCATCGTACAAATATTAACATAATCAAATTCAATTATTTTCATGTGTAATTTTCTATAAAATTCATCTTGGTTGTCATTGGGAGCATAAATTGCTATTAAAAGTATTTTCTTATTATTGTCCATAATTTCCACCATCAAAATTCTTCCATCATCATCTGTCTAGATTTGTTCCACTGGGATTGTATATTTGATATACAAAACCACTCCTCTTTTCTTACATCTTGGCAACACAGTAAATATTTTCCCTAATTTTGGCTGCACCAGTATTTGTTCATGTTGCTTTATAATATGTACTTCTTGTAGGCAGATTATGTCCCAATTTTAATTTCTTTAATTTATGAAATGTTTTCCTTCTTTTAATAGCTGAATTAAGTCCATTTATATTAATTGTAATCATTTTTTTCTGTTCCATTTTTATACTTTATAAGAAGGATTTACTGCTCTAGTAGATCTTGTTGTTCTCTAAGGTCAATGCCGCCTATCGCACCTTCTTCTTTCTCAGTCACAACTATGCACTCCTCTTGGAGTACAATTAGTGATTCTTCTTTTCCTGTCTCCTCATCTTTCCCTCTCAGATGTTCTGCATAGAATAGTTCTGCTTTCTCAGTTGAATCTATTCTGTGTCTTTGTCCTTGCCATACAAACATGAGACCTTCTGATATCAGCCATCTATAATTAACACCTTTTAAAAGTAAAATTTTAGTCAAAAATTGGTATTCTCTTCTCATCTCTTTCACTCTTCTTGGTACTTATTTCAAAACTGTAATCTCCTTATTTTTATATTCCAGTCTTTTGTCTCTTGCCTTCTGTAATATTTGTGTCTTAATTCCTTTCTTAGTAAATCTTAAATGAACTTCTCTTGGGAGATTGTTTCTCACTGCATATCTTGTATAGACTCAAAACAACTTGTCCATACCATCCATCAACTTCTCTTTGGTTATCTCCAAGATGTCTGCCAGAATTTCTATCATTATTTCTGCCAGATTTTCTCCCTTTTCTTCTTCTGTTTTGAAATCTGAGATAAAATTCTGATCTATCAATCTCCCATCCCAGTATTCTACTGTTATCTTTTTCAACCATGCTGAATCTGCTATCAATATCTTCAATTTTCTTATATTTTGCTCATCTTTTTCTTCAATTTTTTGAAATCTGTCCTCATATTTCATCATCATTTGGTGAATGCTCTCAATTTTCCCATCTGTTTTCCCGTTTTTTTTTGTTCGATGTTCTCTGTTCTATATTTTCTATTCTCTTTTCAATGTTCTCTGTTCTTTTCTATATTCTCTGTTCTTACTTGTATTTTATAGAGGAAGTTGGTATTGCAGAGCCAGTGGCCATTATGTTTTACTCATTTCAAAACAGTTGATTTACTATATGGTAGTTGAGAAATACAAAGTCTTCAGGTTCTTCTATATCTTAATCCATTTATATAGAGGACATTTATAATCCCAAGTGGCCCTAATAAGGAGAGAGAGAGAAAAGGAAATGGCAAAAAGAAAAAAAGGGGAAAGGGGGAAAAGGAAAAAATCTTCAGGCTCTCGTTTGCCCTAATCCAATTGGTTCCAGTTGTTTAAAAGAAAAAAAGGAAAAAACAGATCATTCACAAAATAAATAAATAAAAGGAACAATAATAAAAGTCTTCAGGTTCTTTTTTACCTTAATTCAGTGGAATAAAATAACAAAATCCATCAGGAAAAGAGGAAAAACATGTCTATATATGCATCCCAAGAAACAGACAAGAAAAACAGAAAAGAAGCACACCTTTTTTAAGAAAAAAAGGGGGGAAGCCAAACTTCTTCTGCAGAAAGCCTCAGACCAGCTGGCAGTGGTTAAGTGAGAAGGAGAGTAGGGGAGTACAAAGAGAGAGAGAAAAAGGGAGAGAGAAACACTGCCACTGCAAAATCCAAGGCTCCTATATTAAGTTCCAAACAAAATTAGCAATTATCTTTTCAAGTTCACTACAGTCTTTTTTCTTTGAATTCCAAATTTTCTCTCATGCCCAAACTCCACACACTGATAGTATCCCAGAAGAGCACCTGTATAAACAATGCATGCTCATCCCACTATCATTTCATAAACAGGTTAAAGTCCTTGAAATGTAACATCATGTCTTACCTTTTTTAAACTTTTCCCTAAACACTCATACAAGAAAAAGAAAACAATGTTTCCAGGTCTCTAGGTGGCAGAGGTATTTATTCTCTTCCATTTCTCTTACTTTCCTTATACTCAAAAAAGAAAAAAGAAAGAGAGATTCAAAAAGGAAATACACTTAGAGCCTTGAAAAGAGAAAAAAAGTAGGGAGGAAAAAGTCTTAGACAGCAAAAATTATTATGCAAATATTTAAGAAAGAAAAGACAAAAAAACCCCAGTCCAGTTTAAAAAGTAAAAGGCGTTTGTAAAAATCCAGCCAAATTCCAACAATAAAAAGGAAGAAAAAAACCCACTCAACTTGACTGGCGTAATCTCACCGTTTAGCCTCTTCAGTCTTCAATTTTAAATTAACTTTTAGTCTTTTAGGGTGTTCTCTCGAACAATAATGATGAAAAGTCCTCTCACCAGATCGACACACTTTCTCTCCTGCTCTTTCTTCCCTACTGGAGCTGTCCCTGACTTCAGCAGCTTTGATGGCTGTTTCACAGCCGCCAGAAAAAGGGCCTCTTCTGGATCAACCAGGGACTTTGCAATGTCCCTGGGATCAGCACGATGTGCCTTTCTCTGTCACCATCTCTACGGGACAGTTTAGGTCCAAAAGGACCATCCAGCAGCAGAGATATCAACGGCGATCCTAGAGCTGCAAGATCACCCATCGTACCGCAGCGACAACAGCCCCCTCTCTCTATTCTATTCTATTTCCATTTCCATTTTTATTCTTATTCTATTCTATTATTTATATTTATATTATTTCTATTTCTATTTTCTATTTCTATTCTTATTTTTATTGTTATTGTTATCCTATTTCTATTTCTGTTCGGTTCTGTTTTATTCTATATTTTTCTGTTCTATTGTATTCTATTTTTTCTATTCTATTTCTATGCTATGCTATGCTAATTCTATTCTATTTTATTTCTGTTTCTATTCTTATTCTATTTCTATTTCCTTTCATTCTGTTCCATTCCATTCCATTCCATTCCATTCTTTGTTTCTTGTCCTGTCTTCACTTGCTTTGGAGAATAGTTTGACTCCCTCTTTTTTGTGGCAACCCATGAGATATTGGAACAATGCTATCATATCTCCCCTGATTCTTCTTTTCATTAAACTAGACACACCCAGTTCCTGCAACAGTTCTTCATATGTTTTAGCCTCCAGCCCCCTAATCCTCTCTGTTGCTCTTCTCTGCACTCTTTCTAGAGTCTCCACATCTGTTTTACAACCAAAACTAGGACTGCGGTGGCTTTTTTGGCTGCTGCATCACATGCTAGCTCGTATTTTAGTGGCTGTCCAATAATGTCCCTAGATACTTTGAATGTCCTAGTTGAACATAATTAACAGAATAACAGAATATCTGCTGTTACCACCAGCCACAGCTTAATTTCAAATTGAGCATCTCAAAAGCCACATTCCGTGTTAAGGTTGTGGTTAAGTAGAAACTGTTAGGGATGTAACCATAGGCTTGGCTTGGCAATGTATGTAAGCTATGATTACTTTACTGTTACTTTAAATGCTTAAGAGATATAATTGGTTTGTTACCTCAATCAGCCATAAAAGGGAGCCAGAATGGCTGTTAGCTCTCTGTTTTGTTAGAAGCTGATCAGTGTATTTTGAGGTATTATGGTTTACTACTGTTTAGCTATACTTTGTGTGTTAGACTGACTATTTTGATAACTGAATTACTGGACCATGTATGACTTGGACTGTTAACCGGACTCTGAAAACTTCTATATTTCTACATAGTAAACTACTATATTTTTATACTATTCAGTGTCTCTGTATGCTGGTTTGAGCGTGTTATTCCATATCACTCTCAATAACCTTCTCTGCATACTCGGTCTCCTAACGGGGAGCTTAATTACTTAACAGAAATCAATCAAGATTTCCCAAACTCATTGGTAGCCTCACATTGCAATGAAGAAGGACATGCATTCAATTTCACAGCTGCTAAGATTGTTGGCTGAGCAGGTACAAAAACAGCCAGGGAAATGATTGAAGCCCAGGAAATGGGCCCCTCGTCAGTCAACAGCCAATCAGGTACCTATGAGTTACTAATCTCCCTCCCAGCCCTTTTCCATGATGTTCCTTTGGGGTCTTTCACAACGTAGGAATTATCTTCATGTTTCCTCCCTTTCTCCAAAGACCAGCTGGAAGGGAGGTCCTTGGTTGCCCCCCCCCCCACCTCTTTGGAAGAGCTATATAGCTCCCGCTGTCTTAAGAAAGTTCCAAACATCCTTAAAAATCCATCTCCTCCTGGGCACCCCTTTTTTTTAACTATTACCATCTGGCAGACAGTACAGGACAATAAAAAGAAGGACAAGTAGACTGAAAAAGAGCTTCCATCCCAGAGCAGTAACTATCTTGAATTCTAGTACAGAGGGCAACAGAAATGCAATATTAGGAGTTTCCAATTTCATTGTATAGAATGTACAGTTGTATACAATTGTATGGTTTTATTTTTAATGTATAATATACACTGAAGAAGGCACAACCTTGTTGTATGAGGTGCCAAGTCAATAAAGTAAACTATGATAATTTGGTCTTGGAGATGCTCTGGATGACTTTGGAGAGGAGCTGGCTACTAATGAGAGCAGGGTTGATCCGATGGCCGCACTGCCGAAAGATTTTTTCCATGGACTCAGCTGCAGCCTGAGCCACGGAGGCTTCGCAATCCTCTTGAAGATCCCGGAGACCTGGAAGGAATCCAGAAAAGAAATGATTCCCGGGATCCACCTTGAGAACCAATCCTGATCAGGGACAGAGCTTCTGGAGAGAAAATCTCTGCTTCAAGCGAGGGAACATTGGAAGCCGTACGGGTCTGGATGGATGGCAACCGACTCAAACTCAACCCCTCCAAGACGGAGTGGCTGTGGGTACTAGCTCCCCGGTTCAGCCAATTAATTCCATCATTGGCCATCGGGGGCATCCAACTCGCCCCTGTGGAGCGAGCGCGCAATTTGGGCGTCCTCCTGGATGCCCGGCTGTCCATGGATGACCATGTGACAGCCGTGGCAAGGGGGGCGTTCCACCAGGTTCGCCTGGTGCGCCAATTGCGCCCCCTACTGGACCGGGACGCCTTACGCATGGTCACTCATGCGCTGGTGACGTCTCGCTTGGACTACTGTAACGCTCTCTACATGGGGCTTCCCTTGAAATGCACCCGGAGGCTACAGTTGGTCCAGAACGCAGCCGCGTGGGTAATTATGGGGAGTACTAAGTACTCCCATGTGACACCGTTCCTGCGCGAGCTGCACTGGTTTCCTGTGGTCTATCGGGTGCGTTTCAAGGTTTTGATAACGATCTTCAAAGCGCTCCCTGGCTCAGGACCTAGTTACTTGCGGGATCGTATTCTGCCCCATACATCCCTGCGACCAATCTGCTCGCACAGAGAGGGTCTCCTCCAGGTGCCGTCCACCAGGCAGTGCTGGGGGGCGGCGCCTAGGAGTAGAGCCTTCTCTGTGGCGGGCCCAGCCCTGTGGAATGACCTCCCCCCGGATATTAGGAATACCTCCGACCTCTGCTCCTTTCGTGTAAAACTCAAGACCCACCTATTTCAAGTAGCTGGCCTGGCTCAACTTTAATCCAACTATATCGCTCCTGACGGGTTTTTTATTTGGGGTATTTTAATTGTATTAAATTATTTAAGGGTTTTTAAACATTGTGTTTTTAATTGTTTTTTATTCATCAGCTCACCTCCTCCTTGTATATGTATATGTCTTGGTATACGTTTTTGTTATATGTATGTTTGTTTATATATTTATTTCCTATGTTTTATTGTACGCCGCCCCGAGTCCTTCGGGAGAGGGTGCGGCTAAGAAATAAATATTTATTATTATTATTATTTATTAAACTCACCCAGGAAAACTTCTTCGATTTGTTTGGAAGTCACCACATCTGGTTTCATGTATTGTGCGCAGCAGCCTAGACACATGCAAAGAAAAGGTTGGTGGAGTTGGCAGAGACGGCTAAGTTGACTGATTCAAGAAATCCAACACCACAGGATCAAAATTCGGATGCTTGGCAAACTGACTCGTATGACAGTTGCAGAGTCTTGGGGGTCACCTGATCACTTTTTGCAAACTTTGGGTGAGCAAACACCGAAAGGAATCCAGATTCACTTAACAACCACGTGACTCACTTAACAACCACAGCAATACCATTAAGAAAGGGGGCCGTATGTGTGTGTGTGAGTGAGAGAGATAATGGTCAGCATGCCTGGCCTTAGCCCGCCCACCTGCCCTGGTTTTTCCTCCCCTCCTTCCAGAGTTTGCATTTGGGGTTACCAATTAAGAGGGCAGCTGCCTCTCGGGACAAAGAATTCCGGCTCTTCAGGAATTCCAACATCTGCTCCAACATTTCAGGCAGGTTTTCCTTGCATCGATTGATCTGGGGAACACAAGGCCATAAACAAGGCAATGAACTCTGTAGCTTCCTCTTTTTTTCTTTCTAAGGTTTCTAGTCCTCATGTCCTCAACAACAATGTCTTCAATAACATATTGAATTTTATTATACTTTATCGTATCATATTGTACTTTAAACTATAAAATTGTTATACTATACCAGTGATGGCGAACTTATGGCACATAAGGTGGCACGTGGAGCCATTTGTCAGGGCACGCGAGACGCACTGGCCAGCTGAGTTCACCCTTTTTAAAGCCATTTTTTCCCCTCCCCAGGCTCCAGAGGCTTTATAGGAGCCTGGGGAGGGAGAAAATAGCCTTCTCCCCCCCAAACAGGAGGCCCTCCGGAGGCTTCATGAGCTTTCCTGAAGCCTTCGGAACGCTTAAACTGACCATCTGAGCAAACCGAAAGTGACTTCTGGTTTGCTCGGAGGGTCGTTTTGAGCGCTCCGAAGGCATCAGGGAAGCCTCCCGATGGTCCCCGAAGCTTTTGGAGCGCTAAAAAGGATCCTCTGAGCAAACCGGAAGAGACTCGGAGGGTCGTTTTGAGCACACCGAAGGCATCAGGGACCATCCGGAGGCTTCCCTGACGCCTCCGGAGTGCGTCCAGGGGGTGGGGGAGGCTGTTTTCGCCTTCCCCAGGCTCCTATAAAGCCTCTGGAGCCTGGGGAGGGCGAAAAAAGGATGTAAAAATATGGGGGGTTCGCTCCTGTAGTGCGTGCATGCAAACTGGGTGTCATGCATTGCATTATGGGTGCGGCATGCCCACACACGACCCCCCTACACTCCCCCCCCCCACTTATGGCACGCAAGCCAAAAAAGGTTCGCCATCGCTGTACTATACTATCTTTTATTATACTAAACAATATTATTATACTAATCTGCACTTGACTGGACTGGACTAGACTGGACTATTATACAATGCAATACAATATACTATTACACTATATAGTACAGTATATTATAAGTATTAGTATAATATAGTTCAATATTGTATTATATTATACACGCACACATTTGTGCTATTAAAGACACTTTTATCCAAATTAAAACCAAAAAGGAAAATAAAGGAAAATGGTAGATAGTGAAAAACAAACAGAAAAAGAAAAGGGAAAGAAAGATGACAAGGAAATGGCTTCTGATCTTATAAATGCATTTATGTTTTGCCCTCTTTACATCGTAATTTCCCTTTTCCACAAACTGCCATTTCTAATCGTCAAACCCACAAATCAGCAAAGTTTCTAGTCCTCATGGTGGCATAGAACCTCTGCTGTTCCCAAGGGAGCAACAACCCAAGAAGAATCCCTCTAGTCAATTTAGTCTAGTGGTTGTGGCTTCAGGCAACAAACCAGGGGCCGGTGAGTTCTAGTCCCTCCTTTAGGATGAAAGTCCGATGGGTGACTTGGGGAGTTCTAGTCCTGCCTTAGGCATGAAAGCTAGCTGGATGACTTTGGTCCAGTCCCTCTCTCTCAGGGCAGCCTACCTCACAGGCTTGTTGGGAAGGAAATCGGAGGAATAGGAGGAGAAGGAGGAGGAGGGGAAGGGGGAGGAGAAGCATTAGGGACGTCCACTATCTTGAATGATTTATCAAAAGAAGAAAGGCAGGAGAAAAAGAAAATATATTATACTCTAATCCGGAAGAAAAGGAACCAGCTGGGCTCCTACTTACCACCTCCGAGCAGATGCTGGAATACATGCTCTGGAGACTGGTGTAAATCTCGTAGTCAAACAAAGTCTCTGGAAACTCCTCCCACTTCATAAAGGAGACGCAGGAGGTCAGGGTGTTCCTGGAGACCTGGGCCGCGGGAGGAAAGGAGGCATCAGAGGAGCCGGTTCTGAGGTTATCCATCTTTGGCAGAGAAAAGCCAGGCTTCTCCTTGCTCAGAGGTGGGAAAGGGGATGAGCCACCCCAAGAGGAAGCTAATGCAGGGCAAGGGCCCCCCTGAAGGCCAGAGTTCCCCACAATTCAACCCCGATTCTCTTCTATTGGTACCAGACAAACAATCAAGCAGAAAACAACCCCCTAATCAAAGAACAACCCAACAGAAAACCTGCACCAACATCAAAATGATTGGGCATTAAGCAGAGGTCAAACCCTCCCCTCCAACCTACTGATGCTGTCACCTAGTTGGGTCAGGAAAGGCCTGCAAGAAAACAACCAGGTTCAGAGAGCACCAAGGACCTCACAACTTCAGGATTGTCCAGAATCTCTTTGCCTTCTCGAGAGGGTCCACATGATGCAACCATGTTGCCCTGAGTGAAGATGGGGGTACAGCATGGTCTCATGGAGAAGGGAGCATGAAAGAGCAGGAGCTTAGTTGACCCTGCCCTTCAACTCACCTCTTGGGTCCAACGATTAGCCAACTGGATGACGAGAGGAATCAGGCTGCGCAGGATGGATTTGGTCAGATTCTCCTCTGTCTCCTTGACCCCTTTTAAGACCAGGCCAAAAAGGGTGATGGAGGTGTTGCGCAACTCGATGTCCTCCTACGAAGGAAGAGAAATGCGTCAGTCCCTCCAATAGCATTCAGTAAATGGGAGGTGTAGTGAGAACCTAGAAGACAAACTGCAACACATACTACAGTCAGCTGAGCAAAAACTGAGAGCAGAATTTGCAGACAAGAAAACATCTCACAGAAGTTTTTCAACATGATATGATTAAATAGACATAGACATAGACCGATATTTGGTGAAAGAGAAAATTCCTATACTTACAGATGAGCAAAGGGGAAGATTGAATCAACTTGTAACTACAGAGGAAATCTTCCTGGCAATTAAGTAGTTAAAAATCGGCAAAGCGCCTGTCACAGATGTCTTGACAGCAGTTTATTATAAAAAGTTACAACTAGAAATGATGGAACCTCTTAGGGAACTATTTAATAAAATTCAAATGGAAGGCATGGTCCCACCATCTTGGAAAACAGCTTTTATTTCATTGATTCCAAAAGAAGAACAGGATCCTACCCAGACAAAAAACTACAGGCCTATTTCATTACTTAATACAGACTGCAAAATCTTTGCTAAAATATTGGTAAACAGGTTAATCCCAATTGCGCAACAAACGATTCACAATGGTCAGTCTGGTTTTATACAGGGAAGGCAAATGAAAAGTAATGTAAGACAAAACATTAATATAATGGAATATTTGGGAAAGTATAATCAAGTCCCGGCAGTGCTTCTATTCTTAGATGCAGAGAAAGCATTCGACCAAGTCAATTGGCAATTTTTAATAAAAATACTACAAAAGATGCAGTGCGGAGAGGATTTCATGCAATCTATCAAAGCAATATACCAGAAACAGACAGCACAAATTATAGTTAATGGAGGCTTAACAGAATCTTTTAAAATTGAAAAATGAACAAGACAGGGGTGTCCCTTGTCTCCATTATTGTTTATCTTAACCTTGGAATTGTTATTGAACAGAATACGTGGGTCTGACAAACTACAAGGAATTAAGATTAGGCACTACGAATATAGAGTAAGAGCATTTGCGGATGACTTGGTTGTAACTTTAACCCAGCCAGGGGAATCAGTTATAGGTCTAATGAATATAATTAACCAATATGATCAAGTATCTAGGTTCAAAGTAAATCTAGGGAAGACAAAGATGATAGCTAAAAATATGACTACGAACCAAAAAAAAAAAGAAGAAGAAGAATTAGAAAGAGTAACAGGGTGTGAGATAGTAAAAAAGGTTAAATATTTAGGAATTTATATTACAACTTCAAATGGGAAATTATATAGTACAATTATGAACCATTATGGCATAAAATACAGATAGAAATGAATAATTGGAAAAAATTACAATTGTCTTTGTTGGGAAGGATAGCTGCAGTTAAAATGAATGTTTTGCCCAAGTTTCTATTCTTCTTCCAAATGATACCAATACTTTAAAAAGACGCAAATTTGGAGGAATGGCAGAAAGGTATTAACAATTTTGTTTGGGTAGGAAAGAAACCGAGAATAAAACTTAAAATAATGCAAGACATACGTGAAAGAGGAGGCTTAAAAATGCCCAATTTAAAATTATACTATGAAGCAACAGTTTTAGCAACAGTCAGCGATTGGATCAACTTAACAGAGGATAGAATATTGAATATTGAGGGTTACGATTTGGTATATGGCTGGCATGCTTATTTAATATACGACAAGAAGGCCGACAAGATATTTAAAGTCATATTTTAAGGAATGCCTTACTGCGTGTCTGGAAAAAATATCAAGATAGGCTAAACGACAAGATACCTATGTGGGGGGTGCCTAGACACGCTATAGAGAACATAAGTATAGAACAAAAACAAGATGTAACTACATATGCAGAACTCCTTAGTATGGATAGAGGCGCACTGCAGTTGAAATCTTTAAATGCATTAAGAGATGAAAGGGTAATTCAAACCTGGTTTCAGTATGGTCAGTTACAGGCTAGATGGAAAAAAGAGTTGCCTACTATCCAAGAATGGACGTTAAAAGTAGTAAACTTAGCAGAGATGGCCAAAATTTCAGCCTATCTGAAGGATCACTCAGATGAGAAGTACAAGCTGGACTGGAGAAGATGGATTGACTGCATTCAAAACAAATACCGGACTAAAAAAATTCAGTTAGCTTATGAATGAAGGCATAAAGAACGTTACAATTTATTCAAAGTTAGCTTAGTAAAGGGGGAGTTAAAGCACAAGAATAGTAACATGTTAAAATTAGTTAGCTTATGTTAGCGTATGGTTGTTAAATGTTTATACCCTGTATTTTGCTCTGGGAGGTCGGCGGGAGGGAGGGCGGGAAGAGGGAAGGGTAAGGGGGGTGATAATTGTAAAGTTTATTTAAAAATTTTAATAAAAAAAAAAGAAAACATCTCACATTTGATTCTCCTTTGTTTCCTTAAAGAGAAAGGCAAGGAGAGCTCCACTAACCCTACATAATAGCCTTCATAACCTCCATCCTCTTTGTCTGATCTGCCTCAGTTTCCCACTCAAGAAACAAAGGAAGGGGAGTCTGGCAACTGTTTTCTAGAAAAGGCCATGCGAATGGTTGGCCATGGGTGTAAAGGGCTTGCAGACCAACTTCTATGGTTTGATCGAGGGAGTTGTTTTCCCATCTTAGCAGCTTTCAGATGTGGGGACTTCAACCTCTGGAGTTCTCAGGCCTCAGAGTTGAAATCCACACACCTTAAAGTGTCTGAGATCAAGCAACACCAATCTGGACTTTTAATAAATATGGAGAGGGATTGATAGTGGTTTGGTGAAGCTGAAGAGAGTGGGAACCTTCTCCAGCTCTCTGGAAGGGCTCAAGGATCATCTGAAAGCTCACACACTCTTTTAGATGGGAACAGCACAGTTATTGCTGAACTATTTCTAAGCCTTTTTGATAAAATTAGAATTCTGCAGATGTTACCCAGGCCATCTTTATGGGAGAAAAAGAGAGAAGGGAGGGAGAGGAAGAGAAAGGGGGGGTGGATTAGTTTGTCGTGATTTGGTTGACGTACATCAGCAAAATACTTCCCCAGGACCGGAATAAGATTGACAGCTTTCCATCCATAGGTTTGAACATTCAGGTGCCGGAATAGGAACTGAAGAGTCCGTAGGGATTCCTTTGCCACACTTTTTTCTGGGTGACAAGCACAGTTGACCACAGGGACTAGCACCGGCTCTAACATCGTATTCTGGAGGAAGGAGGGAAGAAAGGGAGCAATTAAACATGGTCACTGGAGTTCTCTGAGTCTAGGAATGACAAACATATAGAAGCCCATAGAACATAGAATAACATGGTTGAAAAGGAACTTGGAGGTCATCTAGTCCAACCCCCTGCTCAAGCAGGAGACCCTACACTATTCTGGACAAGTAGTTGTCCAGTCTTTTCTTGAAAGCCTCCAGTGTTGGAGCACCCACAACGTCTGGAGGTAGGTCATTCTACTGGTTAATTGTTCTCAGTATCAGGAAATTTTTCCTTAGGCCCAGGTTGCTTCTCTCCTTGGTTAGTTTCCATCCGTTGCTTCTTGTTCTGCTTTAGATGTCCTCCAAGAGGATCTGTCTCCAAATTGATCCTTCAGATCTTCCAGGGATGCCCCCATCTTTGTAGAAGAGACCCCACTGTAGCTGAGGGCATCCTCTTTCTGGTGGTTGTCTTCTTCTCCTCCTTCTACCCTTCCTAGCCTTGTAGACTTCCCAGAGAGGTCACACCTGCTGCTCCCTTGAAAGTCCCTCACTTCCTGCCCCCCATCTCTTACCTCCAAGGGGTGCTGGAGAAGATACCCCAGACCACGAATAGCAAATATTTGGATGAGGGGATATGGCTGAGCCATCCAGTCTTGGAGGACATCGAGGATGTCCTTTATGACGAAGAGGTGTCCGAGCTCCGGGTGATAGAGAAGCTGGGGAAGAAGAGGAGAGAGACGAAGCATTAGCAAAACAAAGGAAGGGAATTTTCCTCAGAGCCTCTACGAAGAGATGCCACATTCAGCCTTTACGGGGAGAGGAAAAGAAAAGACAGTCCTCATTTAGTGACTGCGGAAAGTCACCACGGCACTGACAAAAGGGACAACTCCATTTTTCAGACTCATGACCATTGATCACGGTCACCTGATCAAAAATTGGATACTTGACGGTCCGTATTTATGTGTGTCGCAGTGTTTCATTTTTTATTTAATATTATTTATTTTTAAACAAACAAACATAAACAAACATAGAGCATAAAAACCATCCTCCAGTTACATACAGTATGTCGATTGGTCATAAAACTCCTGTGCCTCCTCTCCAGAGTTTTCACTTACAATTTATATAGAATCTCATATTATCAATCTAATATATATGTATAAATTATTATCATTATTTAACATTTATTTGACTATAACTATTATTACTTCCTTTTATGTGAGATATTCTAAATTTAGAATATTTATATTATGACATTTCATTACATCATCCTAAATCCATCCAGTAATGTTACATCTTTACATTGTACTCTATATAAAATGATTTATCTTTGGTTACAAAACTTTTATGCGTCCTCTCCATAGTCCTCACTTACAATTAATATAAAATTTCACAGGCATTATTAATATTAATCATTTATTTGACTATAACTATTATTACTTCATTTTATGCTTAATATTCTAAGATTAACTAAATTTAAATTAGCTTTTATTATAGCATTTCATTACATCATCCTGTATCCTTCCAATAGTAGTGAAATCCTATATTTCTTGCTATTTTTAGTATTTGTGTTCTAATGGCTTTCTTAGAAGATCTTATATGGACTTCTCTTGGCAACTTGTTTTTCATTGCATATCTTGTAAAGACTCGAAACCCCTTGTCTGTTCCTTCCATCAACTTCCCTTCGGTTATCACCAATGCTTCTGCCAAAATTTCTATCATTACATTGCCAAATTTTCTCCCTTTTCTTCTTCTATATTCTGGAATTCTGGAATTCTAATCTATCAATCTCCCATTCCAATATTCCACTCTTGTCTTTTCCAACCTCAATCTGCTGTCAATATCACCAATTTTCTTATCTTTTTGTTCATCTTTTTCTTCAATTTTTTTCTGTTCTTTGTTCAATATTCTGCATTCTCTTTTCAATGTTCTCTGTTCTTACTTGTATTTTTTGAATTTCTTGTATAATCATCTGCCATGTCACTTTGTTTTCTTTTCATGTTGCAACATTCCTCCAGATATACACTGCCACTATATAGAATCCAAGGCTTTTTTATTAAATTCCAAACAAGTTCACTGCAATTCTTCTCTCTTTCAAGGCTTCCTTTTCACTCCAATCTAGCTACTGATAGTACCCCAGAGGAGCACCTGTATAAACTATCCGTACTCATCCGGCTATCATTTTCAATAAAGAAGCTCAGAGACCTTGAAATGTAAATTAAATGTTCAAAGAAAAAAAAAGAAAAACAATGTTTCCAAGACTCCAAGCCTCTAAGTGGCAGTGTAACTTCTTTTCTTCTACTTTTACTCCCATCTTTATATTCCAAACTTCAGTAGAAAAAGAAAAGTTCTTAAAAGAATATGTACTAGAACATTGAAAAAAGAAAAAGAAAGAAAGTCTTAATCAATAAGTATTAAAAAAAGGAAAAATTGAAGAAGAAAAAACCGGTCCAGTTTGAAAAGTAAGAAGTGTTTGTAAAAATTCCATCAATAAAAAGATTAAAGAACACACTAAGTTTGACTCAGGCTTTAATCTTGTCGCTTACCTCTTCTGTCTTCAATTTTAACTTTATTTTTGATCTTTTTGGTTGTTCTCTTCTCTAATAATAAAATTATCTCACCAATTCGACACACTTTCTCTCCCGCTTTCCTTCCATTCTGGAGCTGTCCCAACTTTAAGCAGCTTCAATGGCTGCTTCTCTTTCGATGGAGAAAAGGGCTTCTCCTGGATCTGCCAGGAACTTTGCGATGTCCCTGGGATCAGGAGGATGTGCCCTTCTCTATCACCGTCTCTACGGGACCGTTTAGGTCCAAAAGGACAATCCAACGGCAGTCATATCGACGGCGATCCCGGAATTTCAAGACTGCATGTTGTATCGTCGCGATGTCAGCCTCACCTGCCAACGGTCGGAGTGTTTCAAGGTTACGTGATCCATTTTGTGACTGTCTGATAAGCCAAGTCAATGGGGAAACCTGATTCACTTAACGACCATGTGACTAATTTAACAACTGCAGTGATTCACTTAACAACTATGGCAAAGGAGGAGGTAAAATGGGACAAAACTTGCTTAAGGACTGTTTCACTGAGCAACAGAAATTTGGAGCTCAGTTGTGGTCATAAGTCGAGGACAACTTGTAGAAGGAAATCACTGAAGTATCTGGTTTATCCTAAGTATATGACCACGGCATTGGCTTAAGGGCTGCTGCGATCACTTAGTGACCACTGGAGGTTCTATGATGGTCTTATGTTGAGGACTACAGTATGGCAATACAAAACTGCCTATAATGCAAAGAGGAAATGGAATTTGGGGTCATTGAATCTTCCTCCCTCCCTCCCTCCCTCCCTCCCTCCTTCCCTCCCTCCCTCCCTCGCTCCTTCTCATTCCACCAATTAACAGAATAAGAGGAGACCTTGGAGGTCTTCTAGTCCAACCCCTTGACCAAGCAGGAGACCATCTACTATGTCAGACAAATGGTCTTTCCAGTCTCTTCTTCAAGGCCTCCAGTGATGGAGCCCCCACAACTTCAAGTTCCTAACCATAAAGTCCTCTTGAATCCTGCGCAACATTCCTGGAGATCCACAATGTTGTGGTGCATCACAATGTCTCCTCACCTCTGAGAAGAACACCATCCCAATTGTCTTCTCCCTTAAATCGGGATGGTGCAGATAGTTGTTGGCCTGTCTGAACATCACCTTCAGCTCCACTTTAGAGTAAGTGAAGAGTTTCCTAAAGATCAAATAGGGAGAAATCAGACAAGATCTGCTGGTGATTGAGGAGAAAATCACCAAGCTAGAGAAAAGATTATCTGAATTATGGATAAATGAATTACTCAATGAAGTAAGTATTTAGATAATGTCTCACCCACCCTCTCTTTCTTTGTCTTTCTCTCCCTCTCCTTCCCACCCTCCTTCTCCATCTCATTCTCTCTCTCCTTTTGTCTCCCTCTCACATTCCCTCTCTTTCTTTGTCTTTTTCTCCCTCCCTCCTCTTCCTCTCTCCCTCTCCTTTCTTTGTCTAACTCTCCCTCTCATTCTCTCTCTCCTTTTCTGTTTCCATCTCTCTCTCCCCCCTCCCTCTCTTTTGCTCGCTCCCCTTCCCTCTCCTCTATCTCCCCTTCCCCCCTCTCTTTCCTCCCTCTCACCCTCCCTTTCCTTCTCTTTCTCTCTGTACCTCTTCTTCTTCCTCTCCTTCTGCCCTCCCTCCCTCTCTCCTTCACTTTCTTTCTCCCTCCCTCTCTCCTTTTCCTCTATCTAACCCTCCCTCTTCCTCTCTCCCTCCCCTCTTTCCTCCCTCTTCCCCCTCTCGCTCACTTTCTCTATCTCTGCCTCTTCTTCCTCCTCTCCCTCAGCCCTCCCCTCCCACTCTCACCCTTCCTATTCCTCTCTTTCTCTCTCCCTCACCTTACCTTCCCTCTTCCCCCTCTCCCTCACTTTCTCTCTCTCCGCCTCTTCCTCCTCCTCTCCCTCTGCCCTTCCCCTCCCTCTCTCACCAACTGCCACTTGTAGCCAAGCTCTTTGGACTTTGAAGTTCTTACCGGACCAGGTGGAAAATGGCCTCAAACAGACTATCTGGGCTCAAGAGCATCTCCCAGAATCCCACCATCCCCAAATCGTTGTACTCCTCTTCGTATCCAGCAGACAGGATGAGGTTTTTGATCGCCTGCACTGCCGTGCTAAATCAAAGAAAGGGAGAAGAGTTGGTGCCAATCCTTCGGCTGATGCCCCCTGCAAAGGCCAGGCTTGCCCTGATACCAACCGGCCTCCCGCTGCCCTTCAGGAGATCTCCAGGTTTCACTTGGCAGCTTGTGCAACAACCACAAAACACAACAGCAAATCAGCCTCCATTTATTTCTTCCCCCTCCAGTGATATCCTGTAGGATCCAGATTGGGCCCAGGACATTCCTTACCCCAATTGGTTGATCTGTTCTGAAAGGTCTGTGACTCTGCTGGACTTCCTGGCAACACTCTTGCTGGCTCCCAGGAGGAAGTACAGCTGCGTGACCAGGGCGAGGAGCAGGTTGGAGAATTTGTTGTGGAGGAGCTCAGCAGCGTTCGGGAGGGACAGGAGGAAACAGAGAGCGTTGGTGGCCTAGAAACGGGATGAAGGGTGAGTCACCTTGGGCTCCCCAGGTTACTTAGTTTCATCACATTCTTCTTCTTCTTCCTCTTCTTCTAACGTTCCCAGAAACACTTGCAGGGTGGAGTCTGGCCATCTGAATGGAGCTGGGGGTTTACTGGCCAGATGCCCTTCCTGTTGCCAATGAGGAGTTTTGTTCGGCAGATGTATTCTCATTGTGCTCAGGGAGAGAAACATCTGCCTCCACTTAAAGGAGAGCGTCTTACGCCAAATGATGCTCCAATTTCAGCCCCCAGCTGCTTGCCCACTGCCTCCCTCCCCCATTCCCAAAGACGTGGAGGGCTTACCGCAATGGGCATGAGGGACTTGCTGTTCCTCCTTGCGAGGGCGTCGGTGCTGGGGTCTTGGTCCTGCAGCCTTTTCAAGAGGGGCTTCATGATCTTGAGGTTGGCATAATGGTCTGCAGCCAGTGCCCCCCAAACCTCCCTGGCGCTTCTGCAGAGGGGGAGAAACAGATAGGGTGGAAATCAGATACTTTCCCCATTTCAGAAGAGACGGCCAGTCCAGATAGATGAACCCCCCCGTCCCAATGGAAGGAAGGATTGGAAAACCGATGGCCAAATAAATGGCTCTCATGCCAGAAAAATCTCTATATACACAGGTAGTTCTCGACTTACAACTGTTTGTCAACTGCAGTGATTCACTTAACGAATGTGACAAGAAAAGTCGTGACCTCCCCACTAGAAGACTTCATCTGTGACACACCCATGGCCCATCAGGACCTCCCTCAGAAGACCCTCACCTGACACAACCTTTACTAACCTCCACATCACAAGTCCCATCACAAGATCCCCACCTGACATAACTCTCAATCTGAGGTGACCTCTCCATCACCCTCACCTGAGACAACCCACACCTGAGGTGACCTCCCCATCACAAGACCCTCACTTGATATGACCCTCACCTGAGACAACCCACACCTGACGTGACCTCTCCATCACAAGACCTACTGACCACACCAAGCCCTTACAAGCAGAAGATCACCAGCACTGGCGTTCTTTAAACTCCACTGAAGACGTTACCTTGCCTGGTAACAAAACATTTGGAAACCAACGCAGAAGCTCAGAGAACCAACCTCCACCCTCTCCCTCCACCTGAGCTACAGGGATTCACCCCATCGCAAAGGATGGAGAGTCTCTGAGGAATCCAAGGCAACAGGAGGCCCATCTCCTTGAAGTTCTTCTTACCCATCACAGCCAATGGAGGATTCCAGCAATATGTCCACAACTGGGTTGACCCTCTTGGATGCCAGGTGACATACGGCCTTGAGGGTGAGGTGTTTCGTTGCTGGGTGGGCAATATTCGGGAGACGCTGGTAAATCTCCTTCAAGATCTTAGGTAGCTATGGCAAAAGAGAGATCGGAGGGATGAGATCCAGCGTTGGTCTCCATTGGAGATGCAGTAGAGACGATAACTCCCACCCATTGGGGGAAATAAATTGGCCCCCACAATGTCAATGTTTGCCCTACATTTTTGAAAGGACTCCTGATTTGTCCATCTGCCTGTGATAATTTATTGGTTTATTTTAGGAGATTTATATTGCTGCCTATTCGCATATGGCAACTCAAGGCGGATGACAAAGATGGAAAAACATCTGGAGCCTTAACCACTGGCACACTGGCTCACCAAATGTTATTTTTCATGAAAGCAATATGGCTCCTTTGTTTTGCCCTTACCGTCTTCTGGGAGGTTTGGATAGCTCAGTGGTCTCCCATCCAGCCCTAGCCTTCTTAAAACCAGCCAAAGCGTCATCACTGAGCCAACAAGGTCTCAGCCGTTCTCGTCTTTGCTTTCTAAAAAATCTCCTACATCCCTTTTGCTCCAAGCCCTGCAATTTTCTTACCTCCTCCAGATCCATGCCACACTCCTCCAGGATGGAGTTGAGGAGCTGCCCCGCAGACTGGGATATGTTCTTGTCCGCGTGTGTCAAGGCCTCCAGGGCGTCCAGGATCACCTGCGTTAGCTGCAATGGGCTGAGGTGCTCCCCAAAGGCCTATCGGAGAGAAGGAAAGGAGACCATGCAGAGATGCCTCAGGGCTTTGACTCCCTTCTCTTGAGACTTTGACCCAGATTGGGGGACAGCACACCATCTAGAGAGGCAGGCCTTATTCCATGTCCTCCATATGTGGGATTCAGATCGGGGTCAAGAAAGCCAACATGGCAGCTGCCCTTTCTTCCTCCTAGGCATTGGAGAGGAGGGGTACCCAAAGCCCAACCTTGGGAGGATGCTGTCCCCACTGTGAGACTGACTCCTTTGAGGGTCTCCGGGTCAGGAGGAGGAGCGAAAGGAAGACAGGCCAATGGCTGATCCAAAACATACCTTCGCCATTTTGGAGATGTTGTTGTAGAAGATCCCAGAACCCGAAACAAAGAAATCCTCACGCAACCAATGTACAATATTCCCCTTTTTATTCTTCTGTTTCTTGTCTGTTTCTTTCGCTTTGGATGGAGGGGAAAAAACCACAAGGTCAGATTTTGGCCTTCAGAACTTGGGAACTTCCTTCATCTGACGGCCGGTTTAGTCATTGAAATAGAAGAGAAGATCGGGAGCTCAAGGTCGACCTGAGGGGTCCCTGGTGCTCTCTGAGCTGGGGAGGGGGGGGTTCCTTGCAGGCGTTTTATTGCCCAACTAGGGAAGGTCATCAGGGATGTTGACCATCAATACTTACAGGGCAAAACACTTGTAAAGAAGCACAGATAAAAGATCCCTCCCTTCAAGTACTGATGAACTTACCTTGTTGGGTCATGAAATGTCAAGAAGAAAACCACCAAGCTCAGAGAGCACCAAGGACCCCACAGTCCTTTTTCCTCCTCCTCCTCCTCCTCCTCCTCCTCCTCCTCCTCCTCCTCCTCCTCCTCCTCCTCCTCCTCCTCCTCCTCCTCCTCCTCCTCCTCCTCCTCCTATTATTATTATTATTATTATTATTATTATTATTATTATTATTATTATTCATATTTATAGACCGCCCCCTCTCCCGAAAGGGACTCCTCCTCCTCCTCCTCCTCCTCCTCCTCCTCCTCCTCTAACTCTTTTCACTCTCTCCCTCTCTCTTCCCTATTTTCTCACTACCCCCTCTTCTCCCGCTCCTCATCTTCCTCTCCCTATCTTCATCTCTCTCCCCTCCCTTCTCATCTCCTCCACTTGCTGCTCCTCCTCCTCCTGTTCCTCCTCCCCCTCCTCCCTGTCTCCCTTTCTCCCTCTCTCTCCTCCTCCTCTTCCTTGCTCCTTGTCTCTCTCTTCATCACTCCTTCTCTCTCTCTCCTATCTCCTCCTCCTCCTCTTCCTCCCAAACTGATTCACTTAAAGTGAGAATCTAGGTCATAAAAGGACCCCTGGCCTACTTGCTGCTCCTCTTCAGCCTGCTTCTCCTCCCTGTCTCCCTTTCTCCCTCTCCTCCTCCTCCTTGCTCCCTGCCTCTCTCTTCATCGCTCCTTCTCTCCCCCCTCTCCTCCTCCTCCCTAGCTGACTCAGTTAACGTGAGAATCTCAGTCTTAAAAGGATCCCTAACCCCGAGAAGTGCCAATATCAACTGCCAATTCCAGGCTTCTCTGCCAAGCCCAATGGCCAGGGTCTTGGCCACACCACAGGCTGTGCCACCCAAAGGTCTCCTGGGCAGGGGGTATCCCTGGTCCTCTTGCAGCAAGTCAGCCCTTGGAGTCCAACTTTCTCACCCATTTTGCTCATGAGGAGGTGGTGCAGGTGGTAGGCAGCCTCTGCGGACGTCTGGCCAACTTCTGGGTTGGTGTCGCCAATGTGCAAGGCCAGCAAAGCCACCAGCTGTCCCAGCAAAGAAAAGTCAGCTGTGGTCTAAGGAAAGGAAGGGAAAAGGAGGGGGAAAAGGAGAAGCGGAGGGGGCTCATGAAGCTTTCAGCCAGCTGAAATCAGGGAATCAGAACCACAGAACCTCAGAATCTTAGATACACAGAATGTTACAATCATAGAGACTTAGAATCATAGAATTATCTAATATTTGAATCTTAGAATCATAAAATGTTTGAATCAAAGAATCTTTGAATCACAGAATCTTTGAATCACAGAATTTTTGAATCACAGAATCTTAGAATTACAGAATCTCGGAATCACAGCTTCTCATCCCAAAGGGAGACTTACGTCGAAATTGACGTTTTCTGAAATGAACTTGAGGAGGTGCTTGGTGCTCTTGAGGGCCCTCTCTCTCTCTCCTGGCTCTTGGGAGAGTCGATCCAGGGATCTAGGCAGGGGGTTGGACTAGAAGACCTCCAAGGTCCCTTCCAACTCTCCTATTGTATTGTATTGTATTGTATTGTATTGTATTGTATTGTATTGTATTGTATTGTATTGTATTGTATTGTATTGAATCCTCAAATCTTAGAATCTTTGAATCACAGAACCTGAGAATTACAGAATCTCAGAATCTTTGAATCACAGAACCTGAGAATTACAGAATCTCAGAATCTTTGAATCACAGAAACTTAGAATTACAGAATTATAGAATCACAGCATGACAGAAACGCAGTTGCTGGTCACTTCTCATCCCAAAGGGAGACTTACGTCGAAATTGACGTTATCTGAAACGAACTTGAGGAGGTGCTTGGTGCTCTTGAGGGCCCTCTCTCTCTCGTGGCTCTTTGGAGAGTCGATCCAGGGATTTGTGTGCTGCCAGGGGAAACGAAGGAGAAGGAGGAAAGGAGGAATGGGTCATTCCCAGTTGGAAGAGCCACAGACTCCACAGGGGGACAGAAGGGCCAAATCCAGCCTGAACATCTGGCTGACTGGGTGACCCACCCCAAGAAAGGATCTCTCTTTACCATCAGCATCTCCTGCAGGGCATCCAAATTGGGAGCTTCGGACAGCAATCCGGTCAGCATGTTGTTGCAGGCGGTGGCCGTCTGCTGATAGAAATCCTAAAAGAAGGAGAAAATGTCAGAAGGAAGGAGGGGCGTCAAGGAAGGAACGGCACCTGAAAGAGGCAGAAATCCAGGGGTGGGGAATTGATGGCCCTTTTTCTGATAGGGGCACTGCAGCTCCCAACCTTCCTGAGCCAGCCATGGAATTCTGGGAGTTGAAGTCCAGAGGTCTGCAGTAAATGGAGTGGCCGACCTTGCAGGGCTGGTTTTTCTTCCTTAACAGTTCTGGGATATTCAAATGCAGGCAGTCCTCATCTTACAACCACAATTGAGACCAAAATTTCCATCACTAAGCGAGACATTAGTGAAGTGAATTTTGGCTCAAGGGATGGATCAAGGGCTGTTGAGGAGATTGGGAATCCGGCTCACTGCATCCTTGTTTCCAGGTGGATCCACTATTTCTTTGCTCCGTCTGGACTGTTCACCTGAGATTGAGATGATGGGGGTTGAATATCTGTTTTCATTGTGGACACCTTGATAGCTGGCAACGAAAACACCTTCCGGATGCTTTGTTTGACCACTTTAGACCTCACCTCGGAATTCAAGGGGGGCTTCATACGGCTGATGAAAGACAAGAAAAGAGGAGGGGGGGGGGTTTCTAGACTCAGAGGGCTAAAAGGGACCTTGGAGGTCTTCTACTCCAACCCTTGCTTGATGGTTCTTAAGCCATCCCAGTCATATGGTTGTTCTATCTTTTCTTGAAAACCTCGAGTGATGGAGAGAACACAACTTCTGGAGGCAAACTCTTCCACTGATTGATTGTTCTCAGTGTAAGAAACTTTCTCCTGGATCGATCGATCGATCTATCGATCTATCTATCTATCTATCTATCTATCTATCTATCTATCTATCTATCCCTCCCTCGCTCCCTCTCTCTCTCTCCATCCATTCATCCACCCACCCACCACAGCCCTGATGTGTCCCTCTGTGGAAGGTTATCACCCAGTCCTCTCCCAGAAAAATGAAGCATCCTAGGAAATATTGAAACGGCAGAATATTATATTTCCCTGGATGTGAAAAGGAAGAAACGTGTTTTATTAAAGAGAGAATAGCTCCCTGTAGTTTCCTGCCTCCAACTACTTTGTCAATAGGCCCTTAAGAAGGCCAAGCCAGTCCCTTTACATAATAAAGAGTTCTCCCCTTCAGCTCCAGGGGGATGGGATTAAGGCATGATAATATTGGCCCTTTACCCAACTCCCCACATGGCATCTGAGAACTCAACCAAACCTGGATTCAAAACGCAGCCTAGAGAGTTGCCCCTGCATGGCTCCCATGGGAGTCTGACAACCAATCAGAATACATTTCTTACACAGGAACAGGAAACAGAGGTGGGACTGAACAGGTTATAAAAAGCCTAGCAAGCCCCTCCCTCAGCTTTTTCTCTTTTTCTCCACCAACATTGAAGCATGTGATCACCTTTTCTGTTCAGGACTCAAGCCATGTGGTCCTGTCCACCATTAAAACCATCCTTCCAGGCAGTCTCCATGTCTCCAGTGTCTTTTTCCCCAATTCGAGCCAAACCCAGAAGGACATTTCTTCCTACACCTCAATGAAATGGGGTTTGAAATCCTGCTCTAGAGCACGGGGACTTGGCATGGAAATCCCATCACTTGGTCCAACTCCAAGTTCCTCCCCAGCTGGTGGGAAGATGAGGGTGGGGCAGGTACATACCTTATGCAGGTGATGGTGACGATGGCTTGATGGAGAACTATGATGGACAGGTGTCTTTCGGGCTCATCTTCAATGACTTCCTGAAAGGAGAAGGAAAGACATGTAAGGAAGCTCCTGAGATGTGGCCACCATCCAGCTGGCACTACTCCCATCCCTACGCCTTTCCTGGTTGACATGGGAAGTCCTCAACTTACAACTGCTTGCTTAGCCACCATTTAAAGTTATGAAGGATCTCTCCAGGATCCCTCTTAGAACCAAGGGTAAATTTCCTGCCAGAACAATTAACCAGTGGAACAACATTCCTCCAGAAGCTGTGAATGCTCCAACATTGGAAGTGTTAAAGAAGAGATTGGATAGCCATTTGTCTGAAGTGGTGTAGGGTTTCCTCGCTGGACTAGAGGACCTCCAAGGCACCTTCCAACTTTGTTCTTCTAATTCTAATACCCAAGGATTACTTATGACCCATATTTGAAGTTCTGAGAGGATCTTCTACCTCAGCGATCAGACCAAGCTGGTCACTTGGCAACCAGCCAGCATTGATTGCAGTTTGCAGTGTCCCCTGACCATGGTTTAAGTCAGGGATGGGTAACTAGAGCCTCACTACGACCTGTGAACTTCAAATCCCAGAATCCCTGAAGGCTGGAGAATTCTGGGAGTTGAATCCACCGTTCTTAAAGTTATACATTTACGCCCTCTTCCATTCTGGACATTGGCTGTGTCGTTTCTTCTAGAAAATCTCAATGTCTTTTTTTTCTTTTTCTCCTTCTTATCCTCTTCTTTTTTCTTCCCCTTATTTCCCATTTCTATTTGTCTTTCTACTTTATATATTAAATATCTGTCTGTCTGTCTGTCTGTCTCTCTCTCTCTCTCTCTCACTATCCATCCATGCATCCATATCTATCTATCTATCTATCTATCTATCTATCTATCTATCTATCTATCTATCTATCATCTATCTATCTATCATCATCATCTATTTTTCTGTCTGTCTCTCTCTCTGGATATAAAAATAAACACTAATAATAAAAACAATGGGGAAGCCAGATTCATGAAACAATCGTGGGACTAATTTAATGGCAGTGATTCAGCTAACAACTGTGGAAAGAGAAGTCGTACAATGGGGCAGAATTCACTTAACAGCCGTCCCACTTAGCAAAAGAATAATTTGGGGCTCAATTGACTGGAATTCAATTCGGTTCAAATTCTCTTTCAAACCTAAAGGCGCCCAGGAGCACCTGCCCCTCCCGCTCCCCACTTACGATGATCTTGATAACCAATTCCTGTTTCTGGGGTAGATGGAGGTCTTGCCTCCTACTGAGGGCAGCCGCTTTGGTGACCATGATGATGGACCTCATGAAGGCTTTCTTCAGGCCTTCGTCCTGGGAAACCCAATTGGGAAGAGGGTGGGGTGAGAAGACACCAGGAGGAAGAGGGTGCATCTATTTATTTCAACCTTTACGTAGCCGACCGTCTTTTCTTGAACTCCAGGGGGCTCCCAATCAAAATATCCCCTGGACATTCTGGGTGCTAGTCCTGCATTAGGCATGAGAGGCAGCCGAGAGACTTTGGGCCAATCACCAGGAGATGGAGAGTTCTAGTCCCACTATAGCCATGAAAGCCAACTCTCTGAGCCAATCACCAGGAGACTGTGAGTTCTAGTCCCTCCTTCAGCACGAGAGCCAGCTGGGTGAGTCTACATCTGGCCCAGCTCTTCTCTCTCAATCCAAGACATGTCACAGGGTTGTTGTGGTTGTGTGAAAAGGAAGAAAGAGGATAATGTGCTGCCTTGAGTGTAATGAATGTGGCATGACCATAGATAAAGAAACCACTAGCATTTCATCATCTCCAGGGCAATTGGAACAGGAAGCAGATCTGAATGGGAGGCATAACTGGGGGCTGGAGGTCGCCTGTTGAGCCCAGATTCTCCCCAGCAACCTCTAAGAACTGCAGTCAGGTTGTCCTGGTTCACTAAAAGGGGCGATTTGTAGCTCAGGGTTGAACTGTGGAGCCCTTGGTGCTCCCTGAGCTTGGCTGGTTTTTTTAGAGATGTTTCTTATATTTTTTCACCATCAATTGAAATCCAGATAAGCAGGGATTAACCCCAGACAAACAATGCAGAAGTAAAAAACCAGATCAAGGAACTAGGAGGAGGAAAACAACAGTCCTGCCAGCACTGACAGAGGGTGGAAACCAGCCTACCTTGTTCATGGTGGCGTACTGGACAAGAATTTCGGACACGATGGGTTGGATGAAAACACCCAGGTCTTCAGGGGAGGCTCCCTGGGCTGCTTGTCCATAGCAGAGGATTAATGTTGTTCTAATCCGTCTGTCAGACAGATATTGTGAGTCCTGCCAGGACAAATACGAGGGTGTCAAACTCTTTTCCAGAGCACCAGAAGACAAGACAAGAAGCCATGGATGGAAACTGATGGAGATTGTTAGTCATCCAGGTCATGGTTGTCTCAAAGGGGCTTTTTCCAAAGGCAACTGGACTTGTTTTTTCCTTGAAGAGGTTTCGCTTCTCATCAAAGAAGCTTCTTCAGTTCTGCCTGAAGCTTCTTCACTTCTGACTTTGGTCAAAACAGAAGAAGCTTCCTGCATGAGAAGCGAAATGTCTTCAAGGTCAAACAAAGTCCAAGCCCTTTGAAAAAGCACCTTTGGGTCTACTTGAGATGTTTGTTGGGCAACTCATGATCTTCTCTAGATTTATAAAATAGTCCTCCGGCAGATGGAGGTGGACAATTTCCAGCCCCACCTACAATCTCAGTGCTGATCTCAGGTATTATCTGTCCTTCTAAACATCTAGGACTTTCCTTCTCAGAATCCCCCAGCCTTCTTCTCTACTGAGTTTCGGACCTTGGAACCCCATCCCTGGTCTTACCTTATAGGAGCCTTCCGAGAGAGATAGTCGCTTGGGCTGTGTGATGTTCCTGGCCTCCCTGAGGACCAGGAGGATTTCTGGCAGATGATGGAATGCAGCGAGGCGGATGGTCTCCGAGATTCCCTAGGCAAAGCAATGCTTGTGAATTAGGACATTTGCACATTTTCTTTTTTTTATCTTCCTATTCCTCCTCCTCCTCCTCCTATTTGCAAACCCCAGGCCCTTCTAGCACTGATGAAATTACCTAACTGGGTAATAAAATGTCTGCAAGAAAGCAACCAAGCACTCCTCCAAAAACCCCACAGTTCTCCTCCTCCTCCCCTCCTCCCTCTTCTTCCTCCCCTCCCCTCCTCCTCCTAACTCCTCCCCCTCCTCCCCCTCCTCCTCCTCCTCCTCTCCTATTCCCTCCTCCTCCCTTCACCTCCCCTCTGCAAAACCTGTTCCCTTCTAGAACTGATGAAATGACCGAGTTGGGTCGCAAAAGGTCTGCATTTCTTGCAACCAAGCTCAGAGAGCACCAAGGACCCCACAAAGTTGGAGGCCTCAGCCCCCGCAGGCAGCCCACCCCCACTCACCTCTCTGTCCGTCTCATCTGCAAATGAGAATGCCAGAAGCTTTTTGAGGTGGTCTTTTACAAGATCTTTCTGTCTGGTATTCCTCAACTTTAAGCCATAGTATTTATATAGGTTTATCTGAAGGTTGGAAAAAGAGTGCGTGAGTCTGAGGGAACTCCACCCATCATCCAGGAAATGGAAACATAGGACAAAGGACGATCAGAAAAGGACCAAGTGTGGTCAAGCACAGGATGGATTATAATATAAGAAGGATTATAAAGAGGGTTGTAACAACAGGAGGAACAGCAATTACGCTGCCACTTAGAGACTGGAGTCTGGGTACATTGTTTTTTCTTCTTTCTCTTTGATCACTTGAGATTCAAGGTTCTTTCAGATTGTTTACTGACAGCAGTGACGTGCCGTCAGGTGAGGCAAGTGAGGCACAGCCTCACCACTCTCATCATGAAAAAAAAAAAAGTAAAAGGAAAAAGCTGAGCTAGTTGCTGCCTCACCGTGGATGACTCTGCTTAACCTCACTGGTGCTCTCCCTCCCCAAGTGTAGTGACTTCCTCCCCAGGCCCCCATTCATTTCTCTCTCTCACACACACAGCTGGATAAAACTATATAAAAATCTAGACCAGCTTCACTGATTACAAGTTTGAAAAGGCAACGTGGCTCCACCTGCAATCAAACTACACTTGGGGAGGGAGAGCACAAGCGAGCACTGAGGAGACCACAGGAGGAGGCAGGAAGCCAGGCAAAGAGCCATGCTGTAGTACACACACTTCCCCCCAGACTCTTTCTTTTGGAAGGCTCGGCTCGGCTCCCCTCCGGCTTCTCTGCCTTTCCTCTCACGCCAGCCTGCCAGCAGGAGGTGGTGGGTGGGCTTTATTGTGTTCCAGGCATTTCCCACCCAGACAGCAGGCTGCATTTGCAATGGTGGAGGTGTTTGGGAAAGGCAGCAGGGGAAGGGGGGGTGATGGCAGAGGAGCTGCTTTCAAGCCACTGGAAAAGATATCCAATCCAAATTTTGTGTGTGGGGGGGTTTGTTTGAGAGTGAGTGAGAGAGGGAAGGGGTAGGAGAGATAGTCCAATCCAACTTCTGTGTGTGTCTGTGTGTGTGTGTGTGTGTGTGTGTGTCTGTGTTTGAGAGAGGGGGAGGAAGGGAGAGAGGGAGGAAGGAGGGGAAGGAGAAGAAAAAGAAAAAGAAAGAAGGAGCAAAGGAAAAAAACAAATGCTGTCGCTTTAAATTGGAACTGAGCATGCCTGGCTGTGGAATTCTGGGAGTTGAAGTCCACAAGTCTAAAAATATTTGAAACTCAGCACTGTGTCACTGCCTCACCAGTCATAAACCTCACCGCACGTCACTGACTGACAGTGATAGTAGGAAGTGCACAAGTTGTTTATACAGGTGCCTTTTGGAAGTTCTATCACTAGGCATTGGAGGGAAGACAACATTTTGACTTGAAAGATAATAAATGAACCTGTTTGAAGTTTATTAAAATAGCCTTGAACCCCATAGTGGCAGTATCTGCAAAACTGAAAGAATGGCCCAGCAGGAAAAAGAAACTGTAACATTGCAAATGATTATGTTTGAAATTCAAAATCTATTAGTTGTGACAGAGAGAATTGAAAAGAGATTGGAGAATATGGAATACAAAACAGAAAAATCTGATGGAGAAACTGAGGATGTTTACCAAATGAAGAAAGTGGAGGACAGAGTTCAACAGATGGAAGAAAAAAATGAGCAAAGAGATAAGAAAACTGTGGATACTGACAACAAAGTGAGCGAGGTTGGTACTAGCAAGAGTGGAACATGGAAAGGGGAGATGGATGGATTGGAACTCTACCCCAGACTTCAAAGCACAGAAGAAGAAAAGAGACAAAAATTTATGGAGATAAGGAAGTTGTCCTCTTCTGACCTTGTGTGTAAGACAACTGCGCCCTAAAAGGGGGAAAGCTCAGCATATTTACCTTCTCTTTAGACAAGAAGTGGGAAGAGCTTTGTGGCATTGAAGGCTTCTGGCTGATGGGCTGCAGTCCACTGATTTTCCCCCTGGGCACTTTGTGGTCTGCAGGAATCTGCTTGGACAACAAAGACAACAAAAGAGAAGCTGTGAGGACATGAAGGAGCAGAGGAAGGAAGAGGTTTTTGTGTGTTTCCAAGGGAAGGGTTGGTCTCCCTTCTGCCTCAGGATTCATTGGATCATTGACTCGACTTTTCTAGCTGGAACAGACACAAAGCACCTAAGAAGGACCATCCGGATTTTATCAGCTGGAGCCGAGAGAGCTTTTGAGAGGAACGGAAGGAAAAGCTCTGCCACAAAAGGTGAGATGAAGAGCATGGATTTTCTTCCTCTGTCTGGAATGGCAAGGAACCAACCTGTCTCTAGAGCAAGGGTGTCCAAACTTGGGAACTTTAAGACTTGTGGGAATTCTGGGAGTTAAAGTCCACAAGTCTTAAAGTTCCCAAGTTTGGACACCCCTGCTCTAGAGGTTGATAGGGAGTACAAGGTTTTTAGAGTGAAGGAGAAGAAGGGTTTTCTTGCAGATGTTTCATGGCCCAACTAGGAAACATCATCAGTGCTAGAAAGGACTGAAGTTTGCTCTCTGTTTATACACAGAAGCTTGCCCCAAATGAGCAGGGAGAAAACATCACACTCACCAGCACTGATGATGTACAGAAGTTGGGTCATGAAATGTGTGTAACTAAAGAACCAAGTTCAGGGAGCACCAAGGGCCCAATCTTCTTCTTCCTAGTGTATTCCCATAGAGTCCCTTTTTGGGAGAGGGGCGGTCTAAAAATCTAAGAAATAAAAATAAATAAATAAGATACAGTTTTCGCTTTATGCATCATTGAGGGCCACTTTGCACCATCACCTGTGTCGCCTGGGAGAAGGCCTGCAGCTTCTATATCTTTGTTGATGGCCTCCTGCCATCCCTGTTTTGGATGCCCACAAGGTCACCAGTCCTTGACTTCTACTTGGTAGGCAGCCTTGGCCACGGTGGAAGGTGCTGCTCTCGGGACGTGTCCTTATCAGCAGAGTCGGCCTTCTCTCATCTTCTCTGTAATCGGAGCCACACCAAACATTGTCGAATGGTGTCATGTGTGATGAGGTCAGGAAAGGAGGTGCCTGATATGCAAGGGAGCCTTCGCATTTCCATGGCATGGAGAGAGCTTTTGCTCCCTCCTGTTGCTGCCCAGCATTCAGGGCCATACAGTGCAACAGGAGGATGGTTCTCTTGTAGGTCTTAGATTCAAGACAGATGCCAATCCGTAACACACCAGTGAGCTCTCGCCAACGCATCCAGGCTGCATTCACCCTTGCTTGCGCCTTGCCATTGATGTTCCCTTTTGTTGTGGCCCACCAGTGGAGTTGGCAGCAGAGTGGGACAATGAGGAGGTTGGAGAAGAACATGGGTCAGTTCTGGGGACTGAGGGAAGCTCAGACAAGGACTCAGGCATTGGGTCGGTTGGCCGTTTCAAGAGTGGAAAGTTCTGTTTGTGACTAAGAGTCTCTGGGCCAAGTGTTGCCTTGCCCTGTGTTTGGAAACTGATTATCTGGCAGCTCTCCGAGCAAGATAAGGTTCATGTAGATAAATATTCCTCTGAAAGTCTGTTTGCCAAGCCTGGCTGACTCTGAATGAAAGGAATTCGTAGTCGTGTCAGTAAAAAAGGTTTTGCTGGGACCAAGACTGTGCTTCATGCTTTTTAAGAAAGCCTGTGTCAGAAGACCTTTGCCTTGGAGGTGGGATCCCAGATACCCAAAAATCTCCACCTTCTTTGGATTTTCTCCATGCATTGGAAGCGTTCGACGGCTGGTGACAGACTCTAAGGACCGCTTTGTCGTGATGTTGAGGCGGGGTCCGAAATGGTTGAGGTGATCATTCCATGGTCCTTCCATGCTCCTCCCACTAAGGGCCCCATCGTTCAACTGCTTCTCCAGAACCACCTTTGTCTACTTTGGGGGTCAATTATCTCCACCGGGGCAGCCCTGGCTTCTGCAACCTCTGCACAAAGGACACAAACGCAGCTGCTTACCTGGAGAGGATGAAGATGTTCCAAGATAGTATCCAACATTTTCCTCTCCTCCATGGAGTCCAATATCACTTTGATGGGTCTGCCTTTGAGAGACTTCTTGCTCTCCCACAAAAACCGAAACTGTTCATCGGAGAGTTCTGGGAAGGAGAGACAGGATGAGATTGAGGGGCAATTGGGTGGGAGGAGCCTTCTCGAAGGGAAGAGGGGAAAGGGGTGTAGGGGAGGGCCAGGCTGAGCCTGAAGGAGGAGTCAAACGTGTTACAAGCCTCGAGTCCCTCATCTTCATGTCCTTAGACAAACCTCTGGAGGAGGAACAGGACAATCAAGATATAAAACAGCATATAAAATTAGCCATGAAATATGAAGATTGATTTAGGATGACAATTTTTTTCTTAAATGATAAGATTAAAACAGTGTGAAATTTCAAATCAGTGAATAAAATCCCAAGAGCTGAGAGGGTCTCCACCATAACTCCCCTGCCTGATGAAGGACAATGGCTGGATTTGGGTTTCGCTCGACTTGAGAAAAGAAGGGCGGTCTCTTTGTGTGTATGTGTGTTTGTGTGTGTGTGACATGAGAGCTGTCTTCCAGTATTTGAAGGGTTGCCACAAAGAGGAGGGGGTCAACATATTTTCCAAAGCACCTGAAGGTGAAGAAGGAGCAAAGTAGGAGGTTGGACTAGAAGAACTTTAAGGTCCCTTCCGGCTCTGTTCTGATTGATTGATTGATTGATTGATAGGGTGGGATGGGCTGATGTGATAGGAGAAGGCTGGTTCCAGAGCTGGCCCAGCCCTGTAAGGTAAATACCTGGATATAAAGATAGGATGGCATCTGGGGAGCGTTTTCTCCCCTGGTCAAGACTGCTCCTCTGAGCCTTTTCCCTCTCGGGCCCCCTTGGCAGGGGAGGGGGCTCCTTCTGGCCATGCGTGACCTCCATCTGAGGAGCCCTCGGAGGGGTCTTGACAGTTCCTCTCTGGGCCAAATCGGGCAGTCCCTGTGCTGGAAGCTGAACTTTCCTCCTGGCCTCCATTGGAGCTGGAGAAGACTTTGCCAGCAGAGGCAGGACTTGCATGGTTCGCTGAGCGGCTGAGGAAGTGGATGGGTGGGAGCCCGAGAATTGGCCTTCCCGGTTGTCCCACCGCTGCGAGTCATTATTATTAATCTTTGGATGAGCCTCCTGGCTGTCCTTCCTCAGGAAGGGCCACTTTTTCAGCGTGTGAGACATCCTGCCGTCAAGAGCAACCGCTGGACCTGGAAGCAGATCCTATCAACAAGGGAAAAGGTTTGTAACGCCAGGTTGAAAAGAGGGCTCCTTGCTGGTCCTGACTGTCTGACTGTCTATCAACTTTCATCTATCTAGCATCATCTGTCATCTATCATCAATCATCAATCAATCTACCTACATACCTACATACCTACCTACCTACATTGCTATCCTCCATTAACCATCCTCCATCTATCTATCTATCTATCTATCTATCTATCTATCTATCTATCTATCTATCTATCTATCTATCTATCATCTATCTATCTTATATCTACATCTGTCTGTCTGTCTGTCTGTCTATCCATCTATCTATCCATCTATCCATCTATCTATCTATCTATCTATCTATCTATCTATCTATCTATCTATCATCTATCTATCATCATCATCTATTTTTCTGTCTATCTATCTATCTGTCTATCTATCTATCTATCTATCTATCTATCTATCTATCTATCTATCTCTATCTCCTATCTATCTATTTATCCCGTGTTCTTCCTGGGTCAACTCAGAAAGCTCAGACTGCCCAAGGAGCTGCTGATACTACAGAGGAATTCTTCTCCTTTGTACCTCTACAACTGTCTGGTTTGGCACCGCAACCAAATCAAAACTCCGCTAGAGAGAGAAGACGGAGAGGAAGTAACAGGCAGCAGAGAGAAAGCAGAGCTGCTTAACTCAAGGCTCCACTGTTCTCCTCTCCTTCATTTGGCCTTTCTCGGTCTGCCTTCAGGGGCCATGACATCACAGCATCCTTTATGCCCTCATGGGGGTTAGCTGAGGCCATGACCCCAGGGGCCTCCCACTCCCCCAGATAATGGGGGTGGGATGTGGAAGTTCCATAACATTGGCCATATCATATCTCCTACCGAATGACCCAATGGGAGGGAGGGAGGGAGGGGGCTCTCCACCTGCTGGATCTCCAAAGATGCCAACCGAGATTATGGCTGATCCGCTTTATTCTTATATGATACATGTTATATGATACATGATATATGATGCATGATACAAGATACATTACGATACATTTTACAGGATACAGGATTCATGATATATGATATATGACATTATGTGACATTAAGTTACATTATGTTATGTTATGTTCTTATATGATATTTTGTAGTCCTTGGCTTATAATTAATTGTTTTTTAAAATTGCATAGGGGTTCCGGGGTTGGGGGGCGGGTGGGTCAGGTCAGGAGTGAGGACAGAGCCAGGTCTCTAGGTGTGGTCACGAGCAGAGGGAGCGGTAGGGAAGAGGAGGGGGAGGTTGTCGTTCCTGTGCAGGGCCTTTTGATTCCAACGGTCGTAGGGAGGGGCAGATATGAGGACAGATTGAAAACTTGCAGTCGGTTGGGAGACCGTGGGTGCTGGCTACACCCGGTCGCTTGTACCAACCCCCGCATGCTAGGTGGTCAGGAGCTCCAGACCCAGGGCCTGAGGCTGGTGCTATGCAATGCGAGGTCCGTTGTTAACAAGGCCCCCCTCATCTACGATCTAATTTCAGAGGGGGAGCCGGACCTCGCAGGAATAACGGAGACCTGGCTGGGCCACGAGGGAGGTTTACCCCTCGTGGAAATGTGCCCGCCAGGTTATCGAGCATTTCACCAACCTCGGGCCCAGGGAAGGGGCGGTGGGGTAGCAGTGATTATCCGGGAGGACTTAGAGCCGAGGGAGTCCACTGTGCCACAGACGTCCGGATGTGAATCCCTTGTTGTGAAATGGGGCCCTAGGAGACAGTTGGGCTTGCTGATAGTATACCTGGCTCCTCGCTATACATCAGCGGCCCTGCCCGAACTCCTCGAGCTGATCGCATCGGTGGCGGTTGAGACCCCCAAACTTTTAGTGATGGGGGACTTTAACCTGCCATCAGTGGGAGAAGCATCCGAGGGGGTTCGGGAGTTCATGGCTTCCATGACAGCCATGGACCTGACTCAACTGATTCAGGGCCCGACACACGAGGGAGGGCACACCTTGGACCTTGTTTTTGTCTCTGGCCAGTGGTTGAGTGATCTGGGAGGAGGGGACTTAACCATCACTCCCCTGTCATGGTCAGACCACTCACTCCTCCGACTTGACTTCCCTGGTGCTACCCCCCGCTGCGGGGAGGCGGAACCGGAAAATACTAGATGGTTCCGCCCCAGGCGCCTGATGGAGCCAGATAGGTTCCAGATGGAGCTTGGGCCACCTTCTGCGGCCCTGACCCGCCCTCGGGTAGAGGACCTGGTGATCGCGTGGAACAATGCGACTACTGGGGCCTTGAACCGGGTGGCGCCTTTGCGGCCTCTCCGGCGGCAACGCTCCACCCTGGCCCCTTGGTTCACCGAGGAGCTAAGGGTGATGAAGCGCCGCAAGAGATGCCTAGAGAGTCGTTGGAGATCCTCCCGTTCCGAATTTGACCGAACACAGGTACGAGCCCATTTAAGGACGTACCTTGTGGCATTGAGAGTGGCCAAACGCCAATATTGTGCCACTCTCATTGCATCCGCAGAGAACTGCCCTGCCGCCCTGTTTCGGGTGTCCTGCTCCCTCTTATTTCAGAGGCCGCGGGAGGCCCCTTTACAGGGTAGGGCAGAGGAATTTGGGAAATACCTGCAGGATAAAATCGCTCAAATCCGGAAGGATTGGGTCCCTTCCAGTGGTCCTGCAGAGGCGTCCGTGGCGAGTCTTGAGAGTCCTATCTGGGAGGAGTTTGACTTGGTTGCCATCGAGGATTTGGACAGAGTGCGTGGACGACTGCGACCTACCACATGTTTACTGGACCCGTGTCCCTCCTGGCTTGTACTGGCATCCTGGGAGGTTACACGCGACTGGCTCCTGGGCCTAGTGAACGCTTCGATGGGTGAGGGGTCCCTTCCAGCCGCCTTGAAAGAGGCGGTGGTGAGACCCTTGCTCAAGAAGCCTTCCCTGGACCCTACGGAGCTGGCCAATTATCGTCCTGTCTCCAACCTTCCCTTTTTGGCGAAGGTTGTAGAGAGTGTGGTGGCTTATCAGTTTCCACGACATCTGGAGGAAAATGATTATCTAGACCCGCGCCAGTCCGGCTTCCGCCCTGGGCACAGCACGGAGACGGCCTTGGTCGCGTTGGTGGATGATCTCTGGAGGGCCAGAGATAGGGGTTGTTCCTCTATCCTGGTCCTATTAGACCTCTCGGCAGCTTTTGATACCATCGACCATGGTATCCTGTTGCGCCGACTGGAGGGGTTGGGGGTCGGGGGCACCGTTTTACGGTGGTTCGGCTCCTACCTCTCCGGCCGGATGCAACGTGTGTTGACAGGGGAGCAGAGGTCGACTCTGAGCCCCCTTACCTGTGGGGTGCCACAGGGGTCGGTCCTCTCGCCGCTCCTGTTCAACACATACATGAAGCCGCTGCGTGAGATTATCCGTGGTTTCGGGGTGGGATACCACCTGTACGCTGATGATACTCAGCTGTACATTTCCACCCGGAAACACCCCAACGAGGCCGTCGAAGTGATGTCCCGGTGTGTGGAAGCCATACGGGTCTGGATGGATGGCAACCGACTCAAGCTCAACCCCTCCAAGACGGAGTGGCTGTGGGTCCCGGCCCCCCGGTTCAACCAGTTAACTCCATCTCTGACCATCGGGGGCGTGCAACTTGCCCCGGTGGAGCGGGCGCGCAATTTGGGCATCCTCCTTGATGCCCGGCTGTCCATGGATGACCATGTGGCGGCCGTGGCAAGGGGGGCGTTCCACCAGGTTCGCCTGGGGCGTCAATTGCATCCCCTATTGGACCGGGATGCCTTGCGCACAGTCACTCATGCGCTGGTGACGTCTCGCCTGGACTACTGTAACGCTCTCTACATGGGGCTTCCCTTGAAATGCACTCGTAGACTACAGTTGGTCCAGAACGCGGCCGCGTGGGTAATTATGGGGAGTACAAGGTACTCCCATGTGACACCTTTCCTGCGCGAGCTGCACTGGCTCCCTGTGGTCTACCGGGTGCGTTTCAAGGTCTTGATAATGATCTTTAAAGCGCTCCATGGCTCAGGACCTAGCTACTTGTGGGATCGTATCCTGCCCCATACATCCCTGCGACCAATTCGCTCGCACAGAGAGGGACTCCTCCAGGTGCCGTCCACCAGACAATGTCGGGGGGCGGCGTCTAGGAGTAGAGCCTTCTCTGTTGCGGGCCCAGCCCTGTGGAATAACCTTCCCCCGGATATTAGGACTACCTCTGACCTCCGCTCCTTCCGGATTAAGCTCAAGACCCACCTATTTCAAGTAGCTGGCCTGGCTCAATCATAGTTCGTTCACACTGCTCCTGACGGGTTTTTTAATTCTGCGACTTTGGGAATTTTATTAGGGGATTTTAAATTGTGTTTTAACTGTTCTTACTCATCTTCCTTCCTCCTCTATGTATATGTATTCGTTTAATTGTTTGTGTATTTTTCGTATTGTTCCTATGTGTTTTGTTGTACGCCGCCTCGAGTCCTTCGGGAGAGGGTGCGGCTTAGAAATAAATTTTATTATTATTATTATTATTATAACAGTTTGTTCAGTGCTAGTTCAAGTCTACAACGGCACGGAACAAAGTGACTTATGACCGTTTTTCACACTTATGACTGTTGCGGCATCTCCACGGTCATATGATCAAAATTTGGATGCTTGGCAACTGACTCACAGGAGGGACGTGATCCCATTTTGTGACCTTCTCACCAGCAAAGTCGATGGGGAAGCCGGATTCATTTCACAACCATGTGACTAACTTACAGAACAGAACAGAAGAGAGCTGGAAGGGACCTTGGAGGTCTTCTAGCCCAGCCCCTGCTCAAGCAGGAGAAGCTACACTATTTCAGATCAGGGGCTCTCTAGTTTCTTCTTGAAAGCCTCCAGTGATAGGGCTCCCACGATTCCTGAAGGCAGCTATTCCAGGGGTTAATTCTCCTCACTGCCCGGAAGTTTCTCCTTAATTCCACTCTAGGGATTCACTTAACAAAGGTGGCAAGAAAGGTTGTAAAATGGGGCAACACTCACTTAACAACCGTCTCGCTTAGCAACAAAAGTTTTGGGCCCGACTGTGGTCGCAGGTCAAAGATTCCCTGCATTTTAGTTTCCTTGTAGATGGTCCAGAATCTCTTCCTTTGTGAGATGGACAACTGGCTAACTTAGATGAAGAAAGAAATAAAATTTGTCATGAAGTTTTTTGTGATTCAATGCAGCTCCTGGTTCCAGAGCTGAGTTTGCTTCAGTGGCTTTAGACACCGGTAGCTTTTCTGTTTCGGAGTTGCTTGACCTCTTCAGCTTTGAACGACCTTCGTGGCTTCAGATCTCCCTGCGATCAGTTTTGCACCTAACAATTCCTTCTTTCTTAAGGGGTTACAGGGCATATCAAGGCATCTGCGGTTTCTCCAGAGATTTGAGCTGCCCTTCACTTGCTTGGACGTTTCCTGGATTGGACAAAAACAGTTTCATTACTGGAGGAGACTTTCTGCATGAAATAAAAGATAATAAGTCAAACACACACCACTCAACCAATGGGAAGGCACCGCATAAGTATGAAGCGTAGAATAATCCGAAGCATATATTCTGGTAGAGAGAAGTTCCCTGAAGATGGGCTCCAGCAGGCGCCCTCAGAAGACTGGACGTTTTGGTTTTTCTTTGAAGACATTTTGCTTCTCATTCAAGAAGCTTCTTCAGTTCTCTTGGAGGTGAAGCGAAACATCTTCAAAGAAAAACCAAGAAAGTCCAGTTGCCTCTTGAAAAAGCACCTTTGGCAGCCGGCGAGGGTGCTTTTCAGCTTCGCCTAGGAGCCGGGGAGCGGAGGTGGGGTGGCGCGGGACAGCTTTGGGCTGTCCGCCCTTTCGCCGAATGGCTCCGGAGGAAGGAGCTTAGCTGGAGAAGTGCGGCTGGATCCTGGTGGTGGGGGATTCATCCTGATCTCTTTGATCGTCATTAAAGGAAAAGCAGCAGACTCCTGTAAGTTTGTGTTCAACTTACTTGAATGGAGATTAGAGGGGGGTGTCTGGGCACCCCCCACATAGGTATCTTGTCATTTAACCTATATTGATATTTTTTCCAGACACGCAATAAAGCATTCCTTAAAATATGACTTTTAAAAATCTTGCCGGCCTTCTTGTCATATATTAGATAAGCATGCCAGCCAAATACCAGATCATAACCCTCAATATTCAATATACTATCCTCTGTTAGGTTAATCCAATTGCTAATTGTTGTTAAAACTGCTGCTTCATAGTATAATTTTAAGTTGGGCATTTTTAAGCCTCCTCTTTCGCGTATATCTTGCATTATTTTAAGTTTTTTTAATTTCCTTCCTGCCCAAACAAAGTTGTTAATACTTTTCTGCCATTCTTCCAAATTTGCGTCTTTTTTAAGTATTGGTATCATTTGGAAGAAGAATAGAAACTTGGGCAAAATATTCATTTTAACTGCAGCTATCCTTCCCAACAAAGTCAATTGTAATTTTTTTCCAATTATTCATTTCTATCTGTATTTTATGCCATAATGGTTCATAATTGTACTTATATAATTTCCCATTTGAAGTTGTAATATAAATTCCTAAATATTTAACCTTTTTTACTATCTCACACCCTTTTACTCTTTCTAATTCTTTTTTTTTTTGGTTCGTAGTCATATTTTTAGCTATCATCTTTGACTTCCCTAGATTTACTTTGAACCCAGATACTTGACCATATTGGTTAATTATATTCATTAGACCTATAACTGATTCCCCCGGCTGGGTTAAAGTTACAACCAAGTCATCTGCAAATGCACTTACTCTATATTCGTAGTGCCTAATCTTAATTCCTTGTAGTTCGTCAGACCCACGTATTCTGTTCAATAACAATTCCAGGGTTATGATAAACAATAATGGAGACAAGGGACACCTCTGTCTTGTTCCTTTTTCAATTTTAAAAGATTCTGTTAAGCCTCCATTAACTATAATTTGTGCTGTCTGTTTCTGATATATTGCTTTGATAGATTGCATGAAATGCTCTCCGCACTGCATCTTTTTATTAAAAATTGCCAATTGACTTGGTCGAATGCTTTCTCCGCATCTAAGAATAGAAGCACTGCCGGGACTTGATTATACTTTCCCAAATATTCCATTATATTAATGTTTTGTCTTACATTACTTTTCATTTGCCTTCCCTGTATAAAACCAGACTGATCATTGTGAATCGTTTGTTGCGCAATTGGCATTAACCTGTTTACCAATATTTTAGCAAAGCTTTGGTAGTCTGTATTAAGTAATGAAATAGGCCTGTAGTTTTTTGTCTGGGTAGGATCCTGTTCTTCTTTTGGAATCAATGAAATAAAAGCTGATTTCCAAGATGGTGGGACCCTGCCTTCCATTTGAATTTTATTAAATAGTTCCCTAAGAGGTTCCATCATTTCTAATTGTAACTTTTTATAATAAACTGCTGTCAAGCCAGGCGCTTTGTCGATTTTTAACTGCTTAATTGCCAGGAAGATTTCCTCTGTAGTTACAAGTTGATTCAATCTTCCCCTTTGCTCATCTGCAATTATAGGAATTTTCTCTTTCACCAAATATCGGTCTATGTCTATGTCTATTTAATCATATCATGTTGAAAAACTTCTGTGAGATGTTTTCTTGTCTGCAAATTCTGCTCTCAGTTTTTGCTCAGCTGACTGTTGTATGTGTTGCAGTTTGTTCTTCTAGGTTCTCACTACACCGCCCACTTCCTGAATGCTATTGGAGGGACTGACCCGTTTCTCTTCCTTCGTAGGAGGACATCGAGTTGCGCAACACCTCCATCACCCTTTTTGGCCTGGTCTTAAAAGGGGTCAAGGAGACAGTGGAGAATCTGACCGAATCCATCCTGCGCAGCCTAATTCCTCTCGTCATCCAGTTGGCTAATAGTCGGACCCAAGAGGTGAGTTGAAGGGCGGGGTCAACTAAGCTCCTGCTCTTTCATGCTTCCTTCTCCATGAGACCACGCTGTACCACCATCTTCACTCAGGGCAACATGGTTGCATCATGTCGACCCTCTGGAGAAGGCAAAGAGATTCTGGACAATCCTCATTTATTTATTTTATTTATTTATTTGATTTATAGACCGCCCCCTCTCCCCGAAGGGACTCAGGGCGGTGTACAGATATCTCATTAAAAACCGTATACAAAAATAAATACCCTTAAATTCCCATAAAATCAAATTAAACAATAGGCTGTACAAAGTGATAAAAATTAAAAACAACCTAAAACCCACCCCTAAAAATTTAAAATACAGACTTGAGGGACTAAGCTGGGATTAGACCAGGCCGGCTAAATTGAACAGGTGGGTTTTAAGCTTCTTACGGAAGGAGCAGAGATCGGTGGGGAGGTCATTCCAGAGAGTCGGGCCCATCACAGAGAAGGCCCTGCTCCTGGGCGTCACCCGCTGGCACTGCCTGGTGGACGGCACCCGGAGGAGTCCCTCTCTGTGAGAGTGGATCGGCTGAAGGGATGTATGGGGCAGGATGCAATCCCGCAAATACCTAGGTCCTGTGCCATGGAGCGCTTTAAAGATGATAGTCAGCACCTTGTAACGCACCCGAAAAGCCACAGGTAGCCAGTGCAGCCCGCGCAGGAGAGGTGTTACGTGGGAGTACCGCATTCTGAACCAACTGCATCTGGTGCATCGGGTGCATCTCAAGGGGAGCCCCATGTAGAGAGCATTACAGTAGTCCAGTCGGGACGTCACAAGTGCATGGGTGACTATGTGAAGGGCGTTCCGGTCCAATAGGGGACGCAATTGGCTCACCAGGTGAACCTGGTGAAACGCCCCCATTGCCACGGCCATCACATGGTCATCCATTGACAGCCGGGCATCCAGGAGGACGCCCAGATTGCGTACCCGATCCACGGGGGCCAGCTGTTCATCCCCAATGGCCAGTGATGGAACCAACTGGTTGAACCAGGGTACCGGTAGCCACAGCCACTCCGTCTTGGATGGGTTGAGCTTGAGCCTTTTACTTCCCATCCAGATCCGTACGGCCTCCAGGCACCGGGACATCACTTCGACGGCATCGTTGGAGTGGTTCGGGGTGGAGATGTACAGCTGAGTATCATCAGCGTACAGGTGGTACTCCACCCCGAAACCACGAATGATCTCGCCCAGCAGCTTCATATATGTGTTGAACAGGAGAGGCGAGAGGACCGACCCCTGCGGCACCCCACAAGTGAGCGGCCTCAGGGTCGACCTCTGCCCACCTGTCAGCACACATTGCACTCGGCCAGAGAGGTAGGAGGAGAACCACTGCAAAACGGTGCCCCTCACCCCCACCCCCTCAATAGTATGCAATAGGATACCATGGTCGATGGTATCAAAAGCCGCCGAGAGGTCTAATAGGACCAAGATGGAGGAGCAACCCCCATCTCTGGCCCTCCAGAGATCATCCACCAACGCGACCAAAGCCGTCTCCATGCTGTGGCCGGGCCGGAAACCGGACTGGTGCAGGTCCAGATAATCAATTTCCTCCAAGTGGTGTGGGAACTGTTGTGTCACCACACTCTCTACAACCTTCGCCAAGAAGGAAAGGTTGGAGACGGGACGATAGTTAGCTAACATAGCTGGGCCCAGGGAAGGCTTCTTGAGTAGGGGCCTCACCACCGCCTCTTTTAAGATGGCCAGCAAGAACCCCTCTCTCAAGGAAGCGTTGACTAACTCCTGGAGCCAGCCTCGTGTGACCTCCTGGAGCCAGCCTTGTGTGATCCTGAAGTTGTGAGGTCCTTGGTGCTCTCTGAACCTGGTTGTTTTCTTGCAGGCTTTTCCTGACCCAACTAGGTGACAGCATCAGTAGGTTGGAGGGGAGGGTTTGACCTCTGCTTAATGCCCGATCATTTTGATGTGGGTGCAGGTTTTCTGTTGGGTCATTCTTGGATTAGGGGGTTGTTTTCTGCTTGATGTTTTGCCTAGTACCAATAGAAGAGAGTCAGGGTTGAATTGTGGGGAACTCTGGCCTTCAGGGGGGCCCTTTCCCTGCCATAGCTTCCTCTTGGGGTGGCTCATCCCCTTTCCCACCTCTGAGCAAGGAGAAGTCTGGCTTTTCTCTGCCAAAGATGGATAACCTCAGAACCGGCTCCTCTGATGCCTCCTTTCCTCCCTCGGCCCAGGTCTCCAGGAACACCCTGACCTCCTGCGTCTCCTTTATGAAGTGGGAGGAGTTTCCAGAGACTTTGTTTGACTACGAGATTTACACCAGTCTCCAGAGCATGTATTCCAGCATCTGCTCGGAGGTGGTAAGTAGGAGCCCAGCCGGTTCCTTTTCTTCCGGATTAGAGTATAATATATTTTCTTTTTCTCCTGCCTTTCTTCTTTTGATAAATCATTCAAGATGGTGGACATCCATAATGCTTCTCCTCCCCCTTCCCCTCCTCCTCCTCCCCCTCCTCCGATTTCCTTCCCAACAACTCTGTGAGGTAGGCTGCCCTGAGGGAGAGGGACTGGACCAAAGTCATCCAGCCAGCTTTCATCCCAAAGGAGGGACTAGAACTCACCGGCTCCTGGTTTGTTGCCTGAAGCCTCAACCACTAGACTAAACTGACTAGAGGGATTCTTCTTGGGTTGTTGCTCCCTTGGGAACAGCAAAGATTCTATGCCACCAATATTTTTTAGTATAGTACAGCGATGGCGAACCTTTTTTCGCTCGTGTGCCATAAGTGGGGGGGGGAGTGCAGGGGGGTCGTGTGTGGGCATGCCGCACCCATAATGCAATGCATGACCCCCAGTACGCATGCGCCCACTACAGGAGCGACCCCCCATATTTTTACATCCTTTTTTCGCCTTCCCCAGGCTCCAGAGGCTTTATAGGAGCCGGGGGAAGGCGAAAACAGCCTCCCCCACCCCCACGCCTCCGGACGGTCCCTGATGCCTTCGGCATGCTCAAAACGACCCTCCGAGTCACTTCCGGTTTGCTCGGAGGATCGTTTTTAGCGCTCCGAAAGCTTCAGGGACCATCGGGAGGCTTCCCTGATGCCTTCGGAGCGCTCAAAACGACCCTCCAAGCAAACCGGAAGTCACTTCCGGTTTGCTCAGAGGGTCATTATAAGCATTCCGAAGGCTTCAGGGAAGCTCATGAAGCCTCCGGAGGGCCTCCTGCGTGGGGGGAGAAGGCTATTTTCTCCCTCCCCAGGCTCCTTTAAAGGAGCCTGGAGTCTGGAGCCTGGGGAGGGGGAAAAATGGCTTTTAAAAAGGGTGAACTCAGCTGGCCAGTGCGCCTTGCGTGCCCTCACAAATGGCTCCGCGTGCCACCTGTGGCACGCGTACCATAAGTTCGCCATCACTGGTATAGTATAACAATTTTATAATTTAAAGTACAATATGATACGATAAAGTATAATAAAATTCAATATGTTATTGAAGACATTGTTGTTGAGGACATGAGGACTAGAAATCTTAGAAAGAAAAAAGAGAAAGCTACAGAGTTCATTGCCTTGTTTGTGGCCTTGTATTCCCCAGATCAATCGATGCAAGGAAAACCTGTCTGAAATGTTGGAGCAGATGTTGGAATTCCGGAAGAGCCGGAATTCTTTGTCCTGAGAGGCAGCTGCCCTCTTACTTGGTAACCCCAAATGCAAACTCTGGAAGGAGGGGAGGAAAAACCAGGGCAGGCGGGCGGCCTAAGGCCAGGCATGCTGACCATTATTACACACACACACATACACACACACACACACACGTCCCCCTTTCGCAAGGTATCGCTGTGGTTGTTAAGTGAGTCACGTGGTTGCTAAGTGAATCTGGATTCCTTTTGGTGTTTGCTCGCCCGAAGTTTGCAAAAAGTGATCAGGTGACCCCCAAGACTCTGCAACTGTCATACGTACGAGTCAGTTTGCCAAGCGTCCGAATTTTGATCCTGTGGTGTTGGATGGAATGAAATCTTGGACGACTGTCATCCTTCGTCCTTCTTTTCATCCGATCTCTAGACAGACCCAATTTCTGGGACCATCCCGTAAAGTCCCAAAGCGACTCTTCCAAGTAGAAACAAAAAAATTCTGCATTTTCTTTCTTGAATCAGTCAACTTAGCCGTCTCTGCCAACTCCACCAACCTTTTCTTTGCATGTGTCTAGGCTGCTGCGCACAATACATGACACGGGATCTGGTGATTTCCAAACAAATCGAAGAAGTTTTCCTGGGTGAGTTTCAAAGTTCCCTCGCTTGAAGCAGAGATTTTCTCTCCAGAAGCTCTGTCCCTGATCAGGATTGGTTCTCAAGGTGGATCCCGGGAATCATTTCTTTTCTGGATTCCTTCCAGGTCTCCGGGATCTTCAAGAGGATTGCGAAGCCTCCGTGGCTCAGGCTGCAGCTGAGTCCATGGAAAAAATCTTTCGGCAGTGTAGCCATCGGATCAACCCTGATCTCATTAGTAGCCAGCTCCTCTCCAAAGTCATCCAGAGCATCTCCAAGACCAAATTATCATAGTTTGCTTTATTGTCTTGGCACCTCGTACAACAAAGTTGTGCCTTCTTCAGTGTATATTATACATTAAAAATAAAACCATACAATTGTATACAACTGTACATTCTATACAATGAAATTGGAAACTCCTAATATTGTATTTCTGTTGCCCTCTGTACTAGAATTCAAGATAGTTACAGCTCTGGGATGGAAGCTCTTTTTCAGTCTACTTGTCCTACTTTTTATTGTCCTGTACTGTCTGCCAGATGGTAATAGTTAAAAAAAAGGGTGCCCAGGAGGAGATGAATTTTTAAGGATGTTTGGAACTTTCTTAAGACAGCGGGAGCTATATAGCTCTTCCAAAGAGGTTGGGGGCAACCAAGGACCCTCTGGGCATCTCCCTTCCAGCTGGTCTTTGGAGAAAGGGAGGAAACATGAAAATAATTCCTACGTTGTGAAAGACCACAAAGGAACATCATGGAAAAGGGCTGGGAGGGAGATTAGTAACTCATAGGTACCTGATTGGCTGTTGATTGACAAGGGGCCCATTTTCTGGGCTTCAATCATTTCCCTGGCTGTACCTGCTCAGCCAACAATCTTAGTAGCTGTGAAATTGAATGCATGTCCTTCTTCATTGCAATGTGAGGCTACCAATGAGTTTGGGAAATCTTGATTGATTTCTGTTAAGTAATTAAGCTCCCCGTTAGGAGACCGAGTATGCAGAGAAGTTTAATGAGAGTGATATGGAATAACACGCACAAACCAGCATACAGAGACACTGAATAGTATAAAAATATAGTAGTTTACTATGTAGAAATATAGAAGTATTCAGAGTCCAGTTAACAGTCCAAGTTATACATGGTCCAGTAATTCAGTTATCAAAATAGTCAGTCTAACACACAAAGTATAGCTAAACAGTAGTAAACCATAATACCTCAAAATACACCGATCAGCTTCTAACAAAACAGAGAGCTAACAGCCATTCTGGCTCCCTCTTATGGCTGCTTGAGGTAACAAACCAATTAAATCTCTTAAGCATTTAAAGTAACAGTAAAGTAATCATAGCTTATATACATTGCCAAGCCAAGCCTATGGTTACATCCCTAACAGTTTCTACTTAACCACAACCTTAACACGGAATGTGGCTTTTGAGATGCTCAATTTGAAATTAAGCTGTGGCTGGTGGTAACAGCAGATATTCTGTTAATTATGTTCAACTAGGATATTCAAAGTATCTAGGGACATTATTGGACAGCCACTAAAATACGAGCTAGCATGTGATGCAGCAGCCAAAAAAGCCACCTCAGTCCTAGTTTTGGTTGTAAAACAGATGTGGAGACTCTAGAAAGAGTGCAGAGAAGAGCAACAGAGAGGATTAGGGGGCTGGAGGCTAAAACATATGAAGAACTGTTGCAGGAACTGGGTGTGTCTAGTTTAATGAAAAGAAGAACCAGGGGAGATATGATAGCAATGTTCCAATATCTCATGGGTTGCCACAAAAAAGAGGGAGTCAAACTATTCTCCAAAGCAAGTGAAGACAGGACAAGAAACAAAGAATGGAATGGAACAGAATGAAACAAAATAGAAATAGAATAAGAATAGAAACAAAAATAAAATAGAATAGAATTAGCATAGCATAGCATAGAAATTAATAGAAAAAATAGAATACAATAGAACAGAAAAATATAGAATAGAACAGAACCGAACAGAAATAGAATAACAATAACAATAAAAATAAGAATAGAAATAGAAAATAGAAATAGAAATAGTATAGAAATAATATAAATATAAATATAAATAATAGAATAGAATAAGAATAAAAATGGAAATGGAAATAGAATAGAATAGAGAGAGGGGGCTGTTGTCGCTGCGGTACGACGGGTGATCTTGCAGCTCCAGGTTCGCCGTTGATATCTCTGCTGCTGGATGGTCCTTTTGGACCTAAACTGTCCCGTAGAGATGGTGATAGAGAAAGGCACATCGTGCTGATCCCAGGGACATTGCAAAGTCCCTGGTTGATCCAGGAGAGGCCCTTTTTCTGGCGCCTGTGAAGCAGCCATCAAAGCTGCTGAAGTCAGGGACAGCTCCAGTAGGGAAGAAAGAGCAGGAGAGAAAGTGTGTCGATCTGGTGAGAGGACTTTTCATCATTATTATTCAAGAGAACACCCTAAAAGACTAAAAGTTAATTTAAAATTGAAGACTGAAGAGGCTAAACGGTGAGATTACGCCAGAGTCAAGTTGAGTGGGTTTTTTTCTTCCTTTTTATTGTTGGAATTTGGCTGGATTTTTACAAATGCCTTTTACTTTTTAAACTGGACTGGGTTTTTTTGTCTTTTCTTTCTTAAATATTTGCATAATAATTTTTGCTGTCTAAGACTTTTTCCTCCCTACTTTTTTTCTCTTTTCAAGGCTCTAAGTGTATTTCCTTTTTGAATCTCTCTTTCTTTTTTCTTTTTTGAGTATAAGGAAAGTAAGAGAAATGGAAGAGAATAAATACCTCTGCCACCTAGAGACCTGGAAACATTGTTTTCTTTTTCTTGTATGAGTGTTTAGGGAAAAGTTTAAGGTAAGACATGATGTTACATTTCAAGGACTTTAACCTGTTTATGAAATGATAGTGGAATGAGCATGCATTGTTTATACAGGTGCTCTTCTGGGATACTATCAGTGTGTGGAGTTTGGGCATGAGAGAAAATTTGGAATTCAAAGAAAAAAGACTGTAGTGAACTTGAAAAGATAATTGCTAATTTTGTTTGGAACTTAATATAGGAGCCTTGGATTTTGCAGTGGCAGTGTTTCTCTCTCCCTTTTTCTCTCTCTCTTTGTACTCCCCTACTCTCCTTCTCACTTAACCACTGCCAGCTGGTCTGAGGCCTTCTGCAGAAGAAGTTTGGCTTCCCCCCTTTTTTTCTTAAAAAAGGTGTGCTTCTTTTCTGTTTTTCTTGTCTGTTTCTTGGGATGCATATATAGACATGTTTTTCCTCTTTTCCTGATGGATTTTGTTATTTTATTCCACTGAATTAAGGTAAAAAAGAACCTGAAGACTTTTATTATTGTTCCTTTTATTTATTTATTTTGTGAATGATCTGTTTTTTCCTTTTTTTCTTTTAAACAACTGGAACCAATTGGATTAGGGCAAACGAGAGCCTGAAGATTTTTTCCTTTTTCCCCTTTCCCCTTTTTTTCTTTTTGCCATTTCCTTTTCTCTCTCTCTCCTTATTAGGGCCACTTGGGATTATAACTGTCCTCTATATAAATGGATTAAGATATAGAAGAACCTGAAGACTTTGTATTTCTCAACTACCATATAGTAAATCAACTGTTTTGAAATGAGTAAAACATAATGGCCACTGGCTCTGCAATACCAACTTCCTCTATAAAATACAAGTAAGAACAGAGAATATAGAAAAGAACAGAGAACATTGAAAAGAGAATAGAAAATATAGAACAGAGAACATCGAACAAAAAACAGGGGAAACAGATGGGAAAATTGAGAGCATTCACCAAATGATGATGAAATATGAGGACAGATTTCAAAAAATTGAAGAAAAAGATGAGCAAAATATAAGAAAATTGAAGATATTGATAGCAGATTCAGCATGGTTGAAAAAGATAAGAGTGGAATACTGGGATGGGAGATTGATAGATCAGAATTTTATCTCAGATTTCAAAACAGAAGAAGAAAAGGGAGAAAATCTGGCAGAAATAATGATAGAAATTCTGGCAGACATCTTGGAGATAACCAAAGAGAAGTTGATGGATGGTATGGACAAGTTGTTTTGAATCTATACAAGATATGCAGTGAGAAACAATCTCCCAAGAGAAGTTCATTTAAGATTTACTAAGAAAGGAATTAAGACACAAATATTACAGAAGGCAAGAGACAAAAGACTGGAATATAAAACTAAGGAGATTACGGTTTTGAAATAAGTACCAAGAAGAGTGAAAGAGATGAGAAGAGAATACCAATTTTTGACAAAAACTTTACTTTTAAAAGGTGTTAATTATAGATGACTGATATCAGAACGTCTCATGTTTGTATGGCAAAGACAAAGACACAGAATAGATTCAACTAAGAAAGCAGAACGATTCTATGCAGAACATCTGAGAGGGAAAGATGAGGAGACAGGAAAAGAAGAATCACTAATTGTACTCCAAAGAGGAGTGCATAGTTGTGACTGAGAAAGAAGAAGTGTGATAGGCGGCATTGACCTTAGAGAACAACAAGATCTACTAGAGCAGTAAATCCTTCTTATAAAGTATAAAAATGGAACAGAAAAAAATGATTACAATTACTATAAATGGACTTAATTCAGCTATTAAAAGAAGGAAAACATTTCATAAATTAAAGAAATTAAAATTGGGACATAATCTGCCTACAAGAAGTACATATTATAAAGCAACATGAATAAATACTGGTGCAGCCAAAATTAGGGAAAATATTTACTGTGTTGCCAAGATGTAAGAAAAGAGGAGTGGTTTTGTATAACAAATATACAATCCCAGTGGAACAAATCTAGACAGATGATGATGGAAGAATTTTGATGATGGAAATTATGGACAATAATAAGAAAATACTTTTAATAGCAATTTATGCTCCCAATGACAGCCAAGATGAATTTTATAGAAAATTACACATGAAAATAATTGAATTTGATTATGTTAATATTTGTAAGATGGGAGATTTTAATGGAATTGTAGATCAGAATATGGACTATAAAACACAAAAAACAACAAAACTGAATAGAAAGACTCTTCCAAAATCTTTTTTTAATGACTGATGAAATAGATTTAGAAGATGTATGGAGAGAAAGAAATCCCACAAATAGACAATATATCTTCTACTCAAATAGACATCCATCATGGTCCAGAATAGATATGATATGGATTTCAATGGAATTGATTTGTAACATAGAGCAAATTGACATAGAAACAAGCACTTGGGCGGACCACAATCATATGACAATTAAATGGAAAGGACAAAGGAGAAGATCTAGATGGACACTAAACAATACTATATTAAAAGAAAAGGAGAAAGAATTGCCATTCTTCTTTAAAGAAAACAGAAAAGAAGAGACATCAATGCAGACTCTTTGGGAATCAATGAAGGCTTACGCCAGAGGCTTGTTAATTGACTATACAAGGAAAAGAAATACAAAGAAAAGACAAGCCTTTAAAATACTAGATGACAATTACAAGAGATTTGAAAAAGAGTTACAGAAATCTCCACAAAAAAAGAACATTAAAATAAAAATGGATACAATCAAACATAAAATGGGGTTAATGGAAAAGGAGGAATTAGCACAAAAAATTAGAGGTGCTTAACAGAATTACTTTGAAAATGCAAATAAACCAGGCAGATGGTTAGCGTATAAATTGAAAAAGAGAGAGAATCAAGAAAAATAATGCAATTAATAGATGATCAAGGGCAAATTTGTTATGGAAATGAAGAGGAGAAAGAAGATTACTATGGAAAATTGTATGAACAAGAGAATATAGAAGAGGGAGAAGCTAAACAATATTTGCAGTTAGTGAATCTACCACAGATACCTAAAGAAACTGAAATGATGCTAGAAGGCAATATCACCATGATGGAGTTAACCGAAGCACTTAAAAAACAAAACAATAGAAAGGCTCCAGTTCCGGGCGGACTGCCAGTGGAATTTCATAAGACATTGCAGGAATCGTTGTGTCTTCCATTACTAGAAGTTATGAATGAGGTTATGTCAAATATAAGGATACCTAAATCATGTTCAGAAGCACATATTACACTTGTGCTAAAAGAGGAGTACGACCCACTTCAAATTAAGAATTATAGACCAATTTCTCTGCTAAACTCAAGACTATAACATATTTGCTTCAATATTAGGAGAAAACTCAAAAAATATTAAAACAACTTTATTCACCCTGATCAAAATGGGTTTCTACCAAAGAGACAAATTAAAGATAATAAGAGAATAATTCTGGACACTTTGGAATATTATGAGGCCCATCCTGAAAAACAAATGGCTTTGATGTTCTTAGATGCACAGAAACACTTTGACAATGTGAACTGGTGATTTATGTTGCTACAGCTGGAACAGATGGGCTTTGGTAAGAAATTCACCCACGCCATACATACTAGATACCACAAACAAACAGCAAAGATAATGATAAACGGAGAACTGACAAGATTCTATTGAAATAAGGAAGTCCTAAATAGAAACATTAGAGAAGAAAAGGACATAAAAGGAATGAAAATTAAAAAGGGAGAATATAAATTGCAGGCATTTGCAGATGACCTGGTCTTCATCTTACAGGATCTACTAGAAACTGCACCTAAACTGATAGAAAAAATAGAGGAATATGGAAAAGTAGCAGGTTTGAAAATAAATAAAGACAAAACGAAGATTTTGACAAAGAACATGCTATTAAAATAAAAGGAAGAATTGGTGGAAGCTTTGAAGATCCAAGTCACAAATAAGGTCAAGTATTTGGGGATATATTTGACAGCAAGATGTAGTACACTTAAAGAGAACAATTACCATAAACTCAAACAACAGATTGCGACAGATTTGGCAAAATGGGAAAATTTACAACTATCAATAATAGGGAGAATATCAACAATCAAGATGAATATATTACCCAGGATTTTATATTTATTCCAGACAATTCCAATTAGATTAGGGAAATATTATTTTCACAATTTAAACAAAATAGTGTTGAAATATATTTGGCAGGGAAAGAAAGAGAGAATAAAATTAAAATTATTACAAGGTGCTAGAATAAGAGGAGGACTGGGCTTACCCAACTGGGAATTATATTACCAGGCAATAAGTTTGAGGTGGGTTAAGGAGTGGATAACATTAAGGAATTCTAAATTATTGACTGCAGAAGGACATGACTTACTGTTGGGATGGCATGATTTTCTATGGTATAAGGCAGTGATGGCGATCCTATGGCACGTGTGCCACGGGTGGCACGTGGAGCCATTTGTCAGGGCACGTGAGTATGTATACTCGATGGACATTCTGTGACTTTATATATAATTGAAAGCAGTGGTGCACAAATGTTTGTAACCAAACAACATGCTATATGTATGTGCAATTGATGATGGTTTTATGTTTCATGTCTTGTTTGTCTCTGTTTGTCTAAAAATAAAAAACTTTTTTAAAAAAGAAAAGAAACTCCGAAACGGAAAAGCTGCCGGTGTCTAAAGCCACTGAAGCAAACTCAGCTCTGGAACCAGAAGCTGCATTGAATCACAAAGAACTTCACAACAATTTTATTTCTTTCTTCATCTGTTAACTAGTTGTCCATCTCACAAAGGAAGAGATTCTGGACTGTCTGCAAGGAAACTAAAATGCAGGGAATCTTTGACCTGCAACCACAGTAGGGCCCAAAACTTTTTTTTTTTAAACAAAGTTTTATTGGTTTTTTTAGAATTTACAAGGGAAAAGGTAGTGGAAAAGGTATACAAATTTTGGCAGTTGCAAAGTGTGGTAGGTGCCCCCTCCCTCCAAACTCATAGTATACATCTAGGTAAAAGTCATTAATACATAGTCATATATAGTCAGCATGTTAGTTCCATTGATACTTTCAATCAGTTTAATACATAGTAGTATATAGTCCACATGTTAATTCCATTGGTACTTTCGATCAGTTTATGTCAAAAAGATTTTCTTATTCATTTTTGTGATCTGAGCTTTCTTGGTATTGCCCCATCTCCCCCTGCCGATAGAGCTCCGGCCCCTCCCGTGTCCTGCATATCTGTTGTAGGATCTTCTGTTTTTTCTAGGTGTGTTTTGTTTTTTTCCATAAAGGCCTGTGCCTCTATGGGTGTATTGATTCTAATTCTTGTCTCCTCCCAGAATATTAACATACCTTCAGGCATCAGCCATCTGAACCACACCCCCTTCTGGTATAATTTATTCCCTAATTGCGAATAATTTTTTCTTTTTTCCCTCACTTTCTTGGGGATCTGCTTCAGAATGGTTATTTCCCTATCATGGTATGTCAAGGCTTGCCCCCTTTGTGCACCCAGAATTTCGTCTCTTGTGCTTTTTCTAAGGAATTTAATATGTACCTCCCTGGGTACATTGTGTGTTCTAGCATAGGCTGAGTTCACTCTATAAACCAGATCTATCTCCCATTCCATCTGTTGTTTTTCTTTATGAATGTATTCGGCCAAAATATTTGCCATGATGTCCCTTATATTTTCATCATCTGCTTCCATCACATTTTGAAATCTAAGGTAAAAGGACATTCTCTCAAATTCTGTTTTCATCTGTTGGGTGTCAAGTTCTTTGTTTCCCTTCTGCACCACCTCCACCCCCTCCCTCATCTCAGCCACCCCACCCTCCAGAAGGTCCAGTCTCTGTGAGTTCTTATAAATTTGGGCCTGATTCTCTTTAATTTCTTCTTTCATCTCCTTTAGTTGTTTCTTGATTTCCTCTTGTCCCTGTAAAAGTTGCTGAAGCATTTGTTGAAAATCCATCTCTGTACTTTTAGGTTGCATCAGGTCTGTTATCTTTGATTGTGTAGCAGGGCTGGAAGTTGCTGATGTCGGGGCAGAGGTAGCAAAGCCAGGCTTTCCAGGAGGTGGTCTTTTAGGAGGCCTTGTTTATGGAATAAAGAGTTCAGTCAGTGTAGAGAATGGACAGTCAGAACGGCAGAGCAGCCAGATGAGTCCAGGAGGCAGAAGGTCCAGGCAGAAGAGAGTTTCTCTAATCACCCTGGCAGTAGAGCAAAGTTTTTCTCTCCAGGGAGTTCAAAGAGTAGCAATCCACAAGAGATTTATCTGAGTAGCACGGAGACAAAGACCGGAAGCCTGAAGTTTTAAAGGTGGAGTCAGGTTTCACAGTTCATGAAGACAACGGAAGTGTGCCATCTTGTGTTGGGCCCAAAACTTTTGTTGCTAAGAGAGACAGTTGTTAAGTGAGTGTTGCCCCACTTTACGACCTTTCTTGCCACCTTTGTTAAGTGAATCCCTGGAGTGGAATTAAGGAGAAACTTCCGGGCAGTGAGGACAATTAACCCCTGGAATAGCTGCCTTCAGGAACCGTGGGAGCCCCATCACTGGAGGCTTTCAAGAAGAAACTAGAATCCGTTATCAGGAAATAATGCAGGTTCTCCTGCTTGAGCAGGGGCTGACTAGAAGACCTCCAAGGTCCCTTCCAGCTCTGTTCTGTTCTGTAAGTTAGTCACATGGTTGTGAAATGAATCCGGCTTCCCCATCGACTTTGCTGGCCAGATGGTCGTAAAAGTGGATCACGTGACCCCAGTACACTGCAACCGTCGTAAGTACATGCCAGTTGCCCAGCCTCTGAATGCTGGCCTCCATTGTGGTTGTGAGTCCAGGTAGCCGAAGGGGAGGGGGAGGGGGGGCTGGTGGGCGGAAGGAGCTTCCTCGACCTTTCAACTCTGCAATTGTCCCTTTTAACTTTTTTTTTTAAAATCTGTCTGGCTTTTTTCAAAAAAACCTTTCCACCTGCAGCTTTGAGATGGTTGTCGTGTTGGGCCAAAATTCTGTGGGACTCCAGCGATGATGGGCAGGGCAGGAATGGGACAAAAAACATCATGTATACAGAGGGTCCTCGAATTACGACCACAACTGAGCCCAACACTTTTGTTGCTAACTGAGACATCTGTTCAGTGGGTTTTGCCCCATTTTATGACCTTGGTTACCACAGTTGCTAAGTGAATCGGGTTTCTCCTTTGACTTTGCTGGTGAGAAGGTCGCAAAATGGGATCACGTCTCTCCTGGGACAGTGCGACCGTCATAACTGTGAGTCAATTGCCAAGCATCTGAATTTTGATCATATTACTGTGGAGATGCCGCAACCGTCATAAGTGTGAAAAACAGTCACAAGTCACTTTGTTCAGTGCCATTGTAGATTTGAACTGTCACGAAACAAACTGTTGTAAGCCAAGGACTATGCAATATCATACAAGATAACGTCACATAATGTCATAGATCATGAATCCTGTATTATGTATGTCATGTATCCTGTATCGTGTATCGTAATGTATCATGTATCATGCATCATATATCATGTATCATATAACATGTATCATGTAAGAATAAAGCGGATCAGCCATAATCTCAGTTGGGGTCTTTGGAGATCCAGCAGGTGGAGAGCCCCATCCCTCCCTCCCATTGAGTCATTCTGTAGGAGATATGATATGGCCAATGTTATGGAAGGGTTTATCAAGGGGACCCTCCATATCCCACCCCCATTATCTGGGGGAGTGGGAGGCCCCTGGGGTCATGGCCTCAGGTAACCCCCATGAGGGCATAAAGGATGCTGTGATGTCATGGCCCCTGAAGGCAGACGAGAAAGGCCAAAGGGAGGAGAGGAGAATGGTGGAGCCTTGAGTTAAGCAGCTCTGCTTTCTCTTTGCTGCCTGTTACTTCCTCTCCGTCTTCTCTCTCTAGCGGAGTTTTGGTTTGGTTGTGGTGCCAAACCAGACAGTTGTAGAGGTACAAAGGAGAAGAATTCCTCTGTAGAATCAGCAGCTCCTTGGGCAGTCTGAGCTTTCTGAGTTGACCCAGGAAGAACACGGGATAAATAGATAGATAGGAGATAGAGATAGATAGATAGATAGATAGATAGATAGATAGATAGATAGATAGATAGATAGATAGATAGATAGATGAGATAGATAGATAGATAGATAGATAGATAGATAGATAGATATAGATATAGATAGATATAGATGATATAGATATAGATATAGATATAGATATAGATATAGATATAGATATAGATATAGATATAGATATAGATATAGATATAGATATAGATATAGATAGACAGACAGACAGACAGAAAGACAGACAGATAGATAGACATAGATAGATCGATAGATCGATAGATCGATAGATCGATAGATAGATAGATAGATAGATAGATAGATAGATAGATAGATAGATGTAGATATAGATAGATGGACAGACAGACAGATGTAGATATAAGATAGATAGACAAAACAGACAGACAGACAGACAGACAGACAGATAGATAGATAGATGACAGATGATAAATAGATAGATAGATGATAGATAGATAGATAGATAGATAGATAGATAGATAGATAGATAGATGATAGATGATAGATGATGGATACAATAATACAATACAATAGTAGAGTTGGAAGGGACCTTGGAGGTCTTCTAGTCCAACCCCCTGCCTAGGCAGGAAATCCTATACCGTTCCAGACAAATGGCTATCCAACATCTTCTTAAAGACTTCCAGTGTTGGGGCATTCACAACTTCTGGAGGCAAGCTGTTCCACTGAGATGATAGATGATGATAGATAGATGATAGGTGATAGACAGAGAGACAGTCAGACAGAGAGGACCACCAAGGACCCCTCTTTTCAACCTGGAGTTACAAACCTTCTCCCTTGTTGATCTGCTTCCAGGTCTAGCGATCACTCTTCAGGATGTCTCACATGCCGAAAAAGTTCCCCTTCCTGAAGAAGGACAGCCAGGAGGCTCATCCAAAGATCAACAATAATGACCAGCAGCGGTGGGACAACCAGGAGGGCCAATTCTCGGGCTCCCACCCATCCACTTCTTCAGCCGCTCAGCGAGCCATGAAGGTCCTGCCTCTGCTGGTAAAGTCTTCTCCAGCTCCAATGGAGTCCAGGAGGAAAGTTCAGCTTCCAGCGCTGGGGCTGCCCGATCTGGTCCAGAGAGGAACTGTCAAGATCCCTCCAAGGACATCTCAGCTGGAGGTCAAGCATGACCAGAAGGAGCCCCCTCCCCTGCCAAGGGAGCCCGAGAGGGAAAAGCCTCAGAGGAGCAGCATTGACCAGGGGAGAAAACGCTCCCCAGATGCCATCCTATCTTTATATCCAGGTATTTACCTTACAGGGATGGGCCACCTCTGGAACTAGCCTTCTCCTATCACATCAGCCCATCCCACCCTATCAATCAATCAATCAATCAATCAATCAGAACAGACCCGGAAGGGACCTTGAAGGTCTTCTAGTCCAACCTCCTGCTCCAGCGGGAATCCCTGTACCATATCAGACTTCTGGTGGCAAGCTGTTCCACGGGTTGACTGTCCTCACTGTCAGGAAGTTTATCTTTAATTCCAGGTTGCTTCCCTCCTTTGATTAATTTCCATCCGTTGCTCCTTCTTCTGCTTTCGGGCGCTTTGGAAAATATGTTGACCCCCTCCTCTTTGTGGCAACCCCTCAAATACTGGAAGATAGCTCTCATGTCACACGCACACAAACAAACACACACCGTCCTTGTTTTCTCTAGACGAGCGAAACCCAAATCCTGCCATTGTCCTTCATCAGGCAGGGAAATTATGGTGGAGACCCTCTCAGCTCTTGGGATTTTATTCACTGCTTTGAAATTTCACACTCTTTTATTCTTATCATTTAACCCAAAAATTGTCATCCTAAATCAATCTTCATATTTCATGGCTAATTTTATATGCTGTTTTATATCTTGATTGGCCTGTTCCTCCTCCAGAGGGTTGTCTAAGGACATGAAGATGAGGGACTCGAGGCTTGTGACACGTTTGACCCCTCCCTCAGGCTCAGCCTGGCCCTCCCCTACACCCCTTTCCCCTCTTCCCTTCGAGAAGGCTCCTCCCACCCAATTGCCCCTCAATCTCATCCTGTCTCTCCTTCCCAGAACTCTCCGATGAACACTTTCAGTATTTGTGGGAGAGCAAGAAGTCTCTCAAAGGCAGAACCGTCAAAGAAATCTTGGACTCCATGGAGGAGAAAGAAGTATTGGAGACCATCTTGGAACATCTTCATCCTCTCCAGGTAAGCAGCTGCATTTTTGTCCTTTGTGCAGAGGTTGCAGAAGCCAGGGCTGCCCCGGTGGAGATAATTGACCCCCAAAGTAGACAAAGGTGGTTCTGGAGAAGCAATTGAACGATGGGGCCCTTGGTGGGAGGAGCACGGAAGGACCATGGAATGATCACCTCAACCATTTCGGACCCCGCCTCAACATCAGGACAAAGGGATCCTTAGAATCTGTCACCAGCCGTCGAACGCTTCCAATCCATGGAGAAAATCCAAAGAAGGTGGAGATTTGTGGGTATCTGGGATCCCACCTCCAAGGCAAAGGTCTTCTGACACAGGCTTTCTTAAAAAGCATGAAGCAAAGTCTTGGTCCCAGCAAAACCTTTTTTACTGACACGACTGTGAATTCCTTTCATTGAGAGTCAGCCAGCCTTGGCAAACAGACTTTCAGAGGAATATTTATCTACACGAAACTTATCTCGCTCGGAGAACTGCCAGATAATCAGTTTCCAAACACAGGGCAAGGCAACACTTGGCCCAGAGACTCTTAGTCACAAACAGAACTTTCCACTCTTGAAACGGCCAACCGACCGAATGCCTGAGTCCTTGTCTGACCTTCCCTCAGTGCCCAGAACTGACCCATGTTCTTCTCCAACCTCCTCATTGTCCCACTCTGCTGCCAGCTCCACTGGTGGGCCACAACAAAAGGGAACTTTAATGGCAAGGAGCAAGCAAGGGTGAATGCAGCCAGGATGCCTTGGCGAGAACTCACTGTTGTGTTACGGAACGGATTGGCATCCCTCTTGAATCTAAGACCTACAAGAGAACCATCCTCCTGTTGCACTGTATGGCCCTGAATGCTGGGCAGCAACAGGAGGGAGCAAAAGCTCTCTCCATGCCATGGAAATGCGAAGGCTCCCTTGCATATCGGGCACCTCCCTTCCTGACCACATCACACATGACACCATTCGACCACATTTTGGCATGTCACCAATTACAGAGAAGATGAGAGAAGGCCGAGTCTGCTGATAAGGACACGTCCCGAGAGCAGCACCTTCCACCGTGGCCAAGGCTGCCTACCAACTAGAAGACAAGGACTGGTGACCTTGTGGGCATCCAAAACAGGGATGGCAAGGTGGCATCAACAAAGATGCAGGAGATGGCGCAAACTGGCCCTCAATGATCCATAAAACAGACCCTGCACCTGTGGGAATACACTAGGAAGAAATAGATGGGGCCCTTGGTGCTCCCTGAACTTGGTTCTTTAGTTACACACATTTCATGACACAACTACATCATCAGTGCTGCTGAGTGTGATGTTTCCTCCCTGCTTATTCAGGGCAAGCTATTGTGTATAAACAGAGAGCAAACTTCACTCCCTTCTAGCACTGATGATGTTTCCTAGTTGGGCCTGTTAGATCGGGTAAAGGAAGGCACAAGAGGCTAGCGATAACAGCTCTTTATTTAAGTACGTGCAGACATCCACTGATGAGCTGGTCGGACAGCTCCCCTTTTTAAATGTTAGCTGTCCAGCCTCTCAGCCAATCAGGTTCCCCTCTGTTCCCACCGGCAACAGAGGACCTGAGTGGAGACTTCCATTGTCTAGCAGCACTAGAGGGGGAAGTATCTAACACCCTTCCCCTCTAGGATGGAACATCCTAACTTGTGACGTAATCTCGTAGGTAGGCGGGCCTTTGTGTTGTTCTGCTGGATCTGCGCAGTTCAGTCTGCTGGTTGCCCTCGCGCAGGTCGGACAGACCTGTTGTTCCTCTGGACCCATCCGGTGGAACCTCCTGGAATCTTTCGCCGGCCCCAGCTGGAACTTCTGATGGTGGATTTCCCTGGCCCTCATCCAGTCCAAATAAGTCTCCCAATGTTACCGGGACTATCTGGGGATGTTGATATTTGGGTCGCGAGGGAGTTATGGTTGGTTGTCTGAGTGGGGAGTTAGTCACTCGGCCGGTAGCTGGTAAATGTGCCTTCTCCAATGACGTCCGTCCTCGAGTCTCAAGGAGTAGGATCGCGGGCCGGTAATGCCGACTATGGTCGCATGTACCCACAGCCCCCCCCCCCCGTGTAATTGTGTGCATATACTGGGTTGCCTATGTTGAAGAATCTGACCCTGCTTGTGGAATTCGGGGGTGTTTCTGTTGAATAGTTGGGGTGTAGACGGTCCAGGTGGGACCTGAGACGGCGCCCCATGAGGAGTTTGGCTGGGCTTCTCCCAATGGTGGCGCTGGGAGAGATATGTTGTTTTAATAGGTAGTGGTCTATACACATCTGCCAATCGCCCGGGCCCATCTTGTTGAGGGCTTCCTTAGTGGATCTTACCATCCATTCCACCTGGCCATTGGAAGCCGGGTGGAACAACGTGACTAAGGCTGATTCCCTACTAGGAACTCCTCAAATGCTCTGGCCATGAACTGCTGGCCATTGTCTGACACAATCACATAAGGAAACCCGTGAGTCGCGAACAGCTTCCGTAGTGCCTTGATGACCGAGTCTGTGATGGTGGATGTCATCAGGACTACCTCTAGCCACTTTGAGAATGCATCCACAACTATAAAGAAGGTTTGCACATGGACTGGCCCGGCGTGGTATCCTGGACCACTGGCCCCAACAATAAATGGTGATAAATCAAGTACTACCAACCTCTGTAGACCAGTTGCATCCTGGCCATTCCAGACAGAGGAAGATGATCTAGGCTCTTCATCTCTCCATTTGTAGCAGAGCTTTCCCTTCTGTTCCTCTCAAAAGCTCTCTCGGCTCCAGCTGATACAATCTGGATGGTCCTTCTTAGGTGCTTCGTGTCTGTCCCAGCTAGAAAAGTCGACTCAATGATCCAATGAATCCTGAGCCAGAAGGGAGACCAACCCTCCCCTTGGAAACACACAAAAACCTCTTCCTTCCTCTGCTCCTTCACTTCCTCACAGCTTCCGTTTTGTTGTCTTTGTTGTCCAAGCAGATTCCTGCAGACCACAAAGTGCCCAGGGGGAAAATCAGTGGACTGCAGCCCATCAGCCAGAAGCCTTCAATGCCACAAAGCTCTTCCCACTTGTTGCCTAAAGACAAGGTAAATATGCTGAGCTTTCCCCCTTTTAGGGTGGCAATTGTCTTACACACAAGGTCAGAAGAGGACAACTTGCCGTGGCCAACTCCCCACTGCTCACGAATCACAGCCAACTTGACAGGGGTTAATTGAACAATTTCATTCTTTCCAATAATGTTAAAAATCATTTTAACGTTTGTCATTAGATTTTGTCTCTCCTTTGGCATCCTTTCTTTGATGCTTATGTTCCACATTTCTTCGATATTAGACAGACAAATGAACATTAGAATTACAGACTTGGAAGGGAGCCTTGGAGATCTTCTAGTCCAGTGGTGGGCAACCTTTTTTTTCAACTGAGCCAAATCTCGCCAAAACCACGATTGAAATTTATTTTGAGAGCCACATTTTTAAAACCGAAAATACATAGGATGGTACACTGTTTTTAGTTTCAATAAACTCTGGCATTTGAAGCATGCAAGTCTTAAAGCTGTCAAGTTACAAAATCCTTGCATCCCTAAGCCTTTAGGAAAAAAAACCCAAGGGGTCTTCAAACCTGACAGCTTTAAGACTTGTGGACTTCAACTCCCAGAATTCAACCCCAAACCACCCCAGTGAGGCTGTCGAAGTGATGTCCCGGTGTTTGGAAGCCGTCGGGGTCTGGATGGGGGACAACAGACTCAAACTCAACCCCTCCAAGACTGAGTGGCTGTGGCTACCGGCACCTCGGTTCAGTCAGCTGATTCCAGCGCTGGCCATAGGGGGCGAACAGCTGCCCCCTGTGGAACGGGCGCACAATTTGGGCGTCCTCCTAGATGCCCGGCTGTCAATGGATGACCATGTGGCAGCCGTGGCAAGGGGGGCGTTCCACCAGTTTCACCTGGTGCGCCAATTGCGCCCCCTCCTGGACCGAGATGCCCTACGCACGGTCACTCATGCACTGGTGACGTCTCGCCTGGACTATTGTAATGCTCTCTACATGGGGCTTCCCTTGGGACGCGCTCGAAGACTGCAGCTAGTCCAGAACGCAGCCGCGCGGTCAGTCATGGGGAGTACCAGGTACTCCCATGTAACACCGCTCCTGCGCGAGCTGCACTGGCTGCCTGTGGTCTTTCGGGTGCGTTTCAAGGTTTTGATCACCATCTTTAAAGCGCTCCATGGCTTAGGGCCCAGTTACCTGCGGGATCGCGTCCTCCCACATACATCCCAGTGGCCAATTCGCTCTCACAGGGAGGGGCTTCTCTTGGTGCCGTCCGCTAGGCAATGCCAGCGGGCGACGCCAAGGAGTAGGGCCTTCTCTGTGATGGGCCCAACCCTCTGGAATGACCTCCCCCCCGACATTAGAACCACCACCGACTTCCGCTCCTTCCGGCAGAAACTGAAGACTCACCTGTACCGACTGGCTGGCCTGGCATAATTTCAACGCCTATCATAATTTCAACGCCTATCTCCTGGCATATATATTTTTACTGGTTTTTAGGGGGATTATTGTGTAAACTTTTTATAGGGTATTGGGGTTTTAATGTCTGTATATTTTAATTATTTATTAGCAATACAGTCCTGCACATCTTTTATCCTCCTCGTATCTATCTATTTATATTTATATGTACATACTGTCCATTTAGTAATTTTAATTGTTTTAATGATGTATTTTGACATGGACTGTACACCGCCCCGAGTCCCTTTCGGGAGAGGGGGCGGTCTATAAGCGCTAATAAATTCAATTCAAATTCAATTCAAATTCATCCTCCAGTCATGTTTGCTCAGGAACTCTGGCATTGAAGCATGCAAGTCTTAAAGCTGTCAAGTTGCAAGACCCTTGCACCCTTAACCCTTTAGGAAAAAAACCCCAGGGGTCTTCAAACCTGACAGCTTGAAGACTTGTGGACTTCAACTCCCAGAATTCTGAGAGTTGAAGTCCACCAAGGGCATCAATCATATTAGCCCAGGGATCTGCAAAATTGGCTCTTAAGACTGGTGGACTTCAACTCCCAGAATTCTGAGAATTGAAGTCCACCAGTCTTAAAACAGCCAACTTTGCAGACCTCTGTGTTAGCCCAAAGCCTGGCGCTGGGTGGGCCTTGCTCCCCCATTGGTGGAGCCTCAAGAAGCGAGGAGGGAGAAAAAGAGACGGAGGCCAAGGAGCTTCCCCCCGCCCCCTCCCAGCAAAAATCTAACCAGGGAGGCGGGCGGGCAGTAGCAAATTAGCTGATCACGCTGCGTGGGCAATAGCAAATTAACCGATCACGCGGCATGATCGGCTAATTTGCTACTGCCCGCCCGGCTCCCCGGTTAGATTTTTGCTGGGAGGGGGCGGGGGGGAAGCTCCTTAGCCTCCGTTTCTTTTTCTGCCTCCTCGCTTCTCGTCCCCGCCCGACTTCAGGATCCTCCCTAATCATTGTGGGTCAAAAAGAAAAAAGGGAAAGGGGCGCTTGTTTTGAAGTGCCCGAGAGGAGGGAGGGGAGCGGGCACCCGGCACACAGAAGAGCCACATTAAAGTGTGTAAAGAGCCGCATGTGGCTCGCGAGCCGCGGCTTGCCAACCACTGTTCTAGTCCAACCCCCTGGTCAAGCAGAAAACCCTTTACCATTTCAGGCAAACGGTTGTCCAATTCATCTTAAAAGCCTCAAGTGATGCAGCACACACAACTTCTGGAGACAAACTGTTCTACTGGTTAATTGTTCTCACTGTTAGGAAGTTTCTACTTACTTCTAGGTTGGCTCACTCCTTTATTAGTCACAGAATAACATAATAAGAGAGTTGGAAGGGACCTTAGAGGTCTTCTAGTCCAATCCCCTGCTCAAGGAGGAAACCCTATACCCTTTAGGGCAAATGGTTGTCCAATCTCTTCTTAAAAATCTCTAGTGATGAAGCACCCACAACTTCTAGAGGCAAACTGTTCCAGTGGTTAATTGTCTTCATTGTTAGGAAGTTTCTCCGTAGTTCTAGGTTGGTTCTCTCCTTGATTACTAACAGAATAACATAATAAGAGAGTTGGAAGGGACCTTGGAGATCTTCTACTAAGATCTTCTACCAAAAAGTTTTTACTTAGTTCTAGGTTGGTTGTCTCCTTGATAAGTTTCCATGTGTTGCTTCTTGTGCTGACTTCTGGTCCCTTGGAGAACAGGTTGACCCCCCTCTTCTTTGGGGCCACCCCTGAGATATTGGAACACTGATATTAGTGTAACTCTTGTTCCCTGATGAGTTGGCCATGGCGAGTAAGCCATGCTTAGTTGGAAATGGCCCTGTGCTTGACCACACTTGGTCCTTTTCTGATCATCCTTTGTCCTATGCTTCCTTTTCCTGGATGATGGGTGGAGTTCCCTCAGACTCACGCACTCTTTTTCCAATCTTCAGATAAACCTATATAAATACTATGGCTTAAAGTTGAGGAATACAAAACAGAAAGATCTTGTAAAAGACCATCTCAAAAAGCTTCTGGCATTCTCATTTGCAGACGAGACGGACAGAGAGGTGAGTGGGGGTGGGCTGCCTGCGGGGGCTGAGGCCTCCAACTTTGTGGGGTCCTTGGTGCTCTCTGAGCTTGGTTGCAAGAAATGCAGACCTTTTGCGACTAGGTCATTTCATCAGTTCTAGAAGAGGACAGGTTTTGCTGAGGGGAGGTGAAGGGAGGAGGAGGGAATAGGAGAGGAGGAGGAGGAGGGGGGAGGAGGGGGAGGAGTTAGGAGGAGGAGGGGAGGAGAGGAAGAAGAGGGAGGAGGGGAGGAGGAGGAGAACTGTGGGGTTTTTGGAGGAGTGCTTGGTTGCTTTCTTGCAGACATTTTATTACCCAGTTAGATAATTTCATCAGTGCTAGAAGGGCCTGGGGTTTGCAAATAGGAGGAGGAGGTGGAGTAGGAAGATAAAAAAAGAAAATGTGCAAATGTCCTAATTCACAAGCATTGCTTTGCCTAGGGAATCTCGGAGACCATCCGCCTCGCTGCATTCCATCATTTGCCAGAAATCCTCCTGGTCCTCAGGGAGGCCAGTAACATCGCACAGCCCAAGAGACCTTCTCTCTCGGAAGGCTCCCATGAGGTAAGACCAGGGATGGGGTTCCAAGGTCCGAAACTCAGTAGAGAAGAAGGCTGGGGGATTCTGGGAAGGAAAGTCCAAGGTGTTTAGAAGGACGGATGCTCCAGGCCATCTGCTCTCTTCAGACTGGTCATACATCTCAAAGACCTGAGACCAGCACTGAGATTGTAGGTGGGGCTGGAAATTGTCCACCTCCATCTGCCGGAAGACTATTTTATAAATCTAGAGAAGATCATGAGTTGCCCAACAAACATCTCAAGTAGACCCAAAGGTGCTTTTTCAAAGGGCTTGGACTTTGTTTGACCTTGAAGACATTTCGCTTCTCATGTAGGAAGCTTCTTCTGTTTTGACCGAAGTCAGAAGTGAAGAAGCTTCTGGCAGATCTGAAGAAGCTTCTTTGATGAGAAGCGAAACCTCTTCAAGGAAAAAACAAGTCCAGTTGCCTTTGGAAAAAGCCCCTTTGGGACAACCATGACCTGGATGACTAAGAATCTCCATCAGTTTCCATCCATGGCTTCTTGTCTTGTCTTCTGGTGCTCTGGAAAAGAGTTTGACACCCTTGTCTTTGTCCTGGCAGGACTCACAATATCTCTCTGACAGACGGATTAGAACAACATTAATGCTCTGCTATGGACAAGCAGCCCAGGGAGCCTCCCCTGAAGACCTGGGTGTTTTCATCCAACCCATCGTGTCCGAAATTCTCGTCCAGTACGCCACCATGAACAAGGTAGGCTGGTTTCCACCCTCTGTCAGTGCTGGCAGGACTGTTGTTTTCCTCCTCCTAGTTCCTTGATCTGTTGTTTACTTCTGCCTTGTTTGTCTGGGGTTAATCCCTGCTTATCTGGATTTCAATTGATGGTGGAAAAATATAAGAAACATCTCTAAAAAAACCAGCCAAGCTCAGGGAGCACCAAGGGCTCCACAGTTCAACCCTGAGCTACAAATCGCCCCTTTTAGTGAACCAGGACAACCTGACTGCAGTTCTTAGCGTTTGCTGGGGAGAATCTGGGCTCAACAGGCGACCTCCAGCCCCCAGTTATGCCTCCCATTCAGATCTGCTTCCTGTTCCAATTGCCCTGGAGATGATGAAATGCTAGTGGTTTCTTTATCTATGGTCATGCCACATTCATTACACTCAAGGCAGCGCATTATCCTCTTTCTTCCTTTTCACACAACCACAACAACCCTGTGACTTGTGTTGGATTGAGAGAGAAGAACTGGGCCAGATGTGGAATCACCCAGCTGGCTCTCGTGCTGAAGGCAGTACTAGAACTCACAGTCTCCTGGTGATTGGCTCAGACAGTTGGCTTTCATGGCTATAGTGGGACTAGAACTCTCCATCTCCTGGTGATTGGCCCAAAGTCTCTCGGCTGCCTCTCATGCCTAAGGCAGGACTAGCACCCAGAATGTCCAGGGGATATTTTGATTGGGAGCCCCCCGGAGTTCAAGAAAAGACGGTCGGCTACGTAAAGGTTGAAATAAATAGATGCACCCTCTTCCTCCTGGTGTCTTCTAACCGCACCCTCTTCCCACTTGGGTTTCCCAGGACGAAGGCCTGAAGAAAGCCTTCATGAGGTCAATCATCATGGTCACCAAAGCGGCTGCCCTCAGCAGGAGGCAAGATCTCCATCTACCCCAGAAACAGGATTTGGTCCTCAAGATCATCGTAAGTGGGGAGGGGGAGGGGCAGGTGCTCCTGGGCGCCTTTAGGTTTGAAAGAGAATTTGAACCAAATTGAATTCCAATCAATTGAGCCCCAAATGATTCTGTTGCTAAGTGGGACGGCTCTTAAGTGTATTCTGCCCCATTGTATGACTTCTCTTTCCACCGTTGTTAGCTGAATCACTGCCATTAAATTAGTCCCACGGTTGTTTCATGAATCTGGCTTCCCCATTGTTTTTATTATTAGTGTTTATTTTTAAATCAAGGTAGGTAGGTAGGTAGATGGATGGCTGAGTGGATGGATGGATGGATGGATGGATGGATGGATGGATGGATGGATGGATGGATAGATAGATAGATAGATAGATAGATAGATAGATAGATAGATAGATAGATAAATGAGATATATAGATATGGATGGATAGAGAGAGACAGATAGACAGATATTTAATATATAAAGTAGAACGACAAATCGAACTGGGAAATTAGGGGAAGTAAGAAGAAGAAAAAGGCATTGAGACTTTCTAAGAAGAAACGACACAGCCAATGTCCAGAATGGAAGACGGCAGAATTGAATAACTTTAAGAACGGTGGATTCAACTCCCAGCCTTCAGGGATTCTGGGAGTTGAAGTTCACAGGTCGTAGTGAGGCCCTAGTTACCCATCCCTGACTTAAACCATGGTCAGGGGACACTGCAAACTGCCATCTGCAGGATAAAATCGCTCATATCCGGACAGGCTTGGACTCTGACTGGGTAGATTTGGGCGAGCCGACGGGGATGAATCTTGAGGAGACAATCTGGGATGAGTTTGACCCCCGAGGGCATGGACAGGATTATGGGGAGACTCAGTGCTGCCACTTGTGTGCTGGACTCGTGTCCCTCGTGGTTAGTTTCAGCTTCCCGGGAGGTGACACGAGGCTGGCTCCAGGCGATTACCAACGCTTCATTGAGAGAGGGGTTCTTTCCCACCGCCTTGAAGGAGGCGGTGGTGAGGCCCCTCCTTAAGAAGCCTTCCCTGGACCCAGCTTCTTTAGCCAATTACCGTCCGGTCTCCAACCTTCGCTTTGTAGCGAAGGCTGTCGAGAGTGTGGTAGCACGTCAGCTTCCCCAGTACCTGAATGAAGCTGTCTACCTGGATCCGTTTCAGTCGGGTTTCAGGCCCGGGTACAGCACAGAGACGGCATTGGTCACGTTGGTCGATGATCTCTGGCGGGCCCGGGATCCTCTGTCCTGGTCCTATTAGACCTCTCGGCGGCTTTCGATACCATTGACCATGCGACGACTCGGGGGGTTGGGAGTGGGGGGCACCGTTTTATGGTGGTTCTCCTCCTACCTATCGGATCGGTCGCAGTTTGTGTTGACTGGAGGGCAGAGATCGACCCCCAGGCACGTCACTTGTGGGTTGCCCCAGGGGTCGGTTCTCTCACCCCTACTGTTCAACATATATATGAAACCGCTGGGCGAGATCATCCGTGGTTTTGGGGTACGGTATCATCAATATGCTGATGATACCCAACTTTTCATCTCTACCCCAAACCACCCAAACGATGCCCTCGACGTGATGTCCCGATGCCTAGATGCTGTGCGGATCTGGATGGGCAGGAACAGGCTCAAGCTCAATCCCTCCAAGACTGAGTGGCTGTGGTTTCCGTCATCCCCATTTGTGCATCTTGTTCCATCTTTGATGATAGGGGGAGAAATTTTAGCCCCCTCAGAGAAGGCTCACAATCTGGGAGTCCTCCTGGATATGCGGCTTAGTTTAGAAGAACATCTGACGGCCGTGACCAGGGGGGCCTTTTACCAGGTTCGCCTGGTACGTCAATTGCGCCCCTTCCTGGATCAGGATGCTCTGTGCACAGTCACTCATGTCCTCGTCCTTTCTCGCTTGGACTACTGCAATGCTCTCTACATGGGGCTGCCCTTGAAGAGCACCCGGAGGCTTCAGCTGGTCCAGAATGCGGCCGCGTGGGTTATCATGGGGGTACCTAGGTGCTCCCATGTTACACCCCTTTTAGGCTGCTGCACTGGTTACCGGTTCTCTTCCGAGTGCGATTCAAGGTACTAATTATGACCTTTAAAGCGCTCCATGGCTTAGGCCCAGGGTACCTGCGAGACCACCTACTGCCACCAGTAGCCTCCCACCGTCCAGTACGATCCCACAGAGTTGGCCTCCTCAGGGTGCCATCGGCCAGACAGTGTCGGCTGGTGACCCCCAGGGGGAGAGCCTTCTCTGTGGGAGCACCTTCCCTCTGGAATGAGCTGCCCCCGGAGCTTCGCATAATCCCTGACCTCCAGTTCTTCCGACGCGCCCTAAAAAGTTGGCTTTTCCAGCAAGCCGGCCTGGCCTGTTAATTTTATTTAATTTTTAAAATGTGAGTGTTATATAAATTGGGTTTGTTTTTTGGACTGTTTCTAATTTCCTTTTAACTTTTGTACTATGTGTTTTTTAATGCTGTACGCCGCCCTGAGTCCTTGGGAGAAGGGCGGCATATAAATCCAATAAATCCAAATCCAAATCCAATCCATCAATGCAGGCTAGTTGCCAAGCAACTAAAACATGATCCTCTGATCATTGAGGAAGAAGAGCCTCTCAGAGCTTCAAATCTGGGTCATAAGTAGTCCTTGGGTATCAGAATTAGAAGAACAAAGTTGGAAGGGACCTTGGAGGTCCTCTAGTCCAGCCAGGAAACTCTACACCACTTCAGACAAATGGCTATCCAATCTCTTCTTTAACACTTCCAATGTTGGAGCATTCACAGCTTCTGGAGGAATGTTGTTCCACTGGTTAATTGTTCTGGCAGGAAATTTCCCCTTAGTTCCAAGAGGGATCCTGGAGAGTTCCGTCATAACTTTAAATGGTGGCTAAGCGAGCAGTTGTAAGTTGAGGACTTCCCGTGTCAACCAGGAAAGGCGTAGGGCTGGGAGTAGTGGCAGCTGGATGGTGGCCACATTTCAGGAGCTTCCTTACATGTCTTCCCTTCTCCTTTCAGGAAGTCATTGAAGATGAGCCCGAAAGAACCCTGTCCGTCATAGTTCTCCATCAAGCCATCGTCACCATCACCTGCATAAGGTACGTACCTGCCCCACCCTCATCTTCCCACCAGCTGGAGAGGAACTTGGAGTTGGACCAAGTGATGGGATTTCCGTGGCAGGTCAACGTGCTTTAGTTTAGTTTAGTTTAGTTTATTAAATTTATAAACCGCCCCCTCTCCCCGAAGGGACTCGGGGCAGTGTACAGACAATAAATATACAATAAAACAACAAAGCAAAACACCAAACCCAGACAAACCAACTTAAAACACACAGTCCGTAAAATAACCAAACTAACGATAGTTTAAAAAGTTCCAATTAAAACCAATTAAAAACCCCAAAATTTAAAAATTTAAAATGCCATGCAGGAGGGTCAGGATTAGATTATACTATATTTCTGATTTACAATTACAATTGTGCCAGGCTAGCTAATTTGAACAAGTGGGTCTTGAGTTTCTTGCGGAAGGAGCGGAGATCAACAGTAGTTATAATATCGGGGGGGAGGTCGTTCCAGAGGGTTGGGCCCATCACAGAGAAGGCCCTACTACTGGGCACCGCCCGCCCGCATTGCTTAGCGGATGGTACCCGGAGGAGTCCCTCTCTGTGAGAGCGGATTGGCCGCAGGGATGTGTGGGGTAGGATGCGATCCCGCAGATAACTAGATAACTTTAGAGCAGTGGGGGTGTCAAACTCCATTTCATTGAAGGACACATCAGGGCTGGGGTGGGATGGATGGATAGATGGATGGAGAGAGGGAGGGAGGGAGGGAGGGAGGGAGGGATGGGTAGGGAGGGAGGGAGGGAGAGAGAGAGAGAGAGAGAGAGAGAGAGATCTCCAGGAGACATTTCCTTACACTGAGAACAATCAATCAGTGAAAGAGTTTGCCTCCAGAAGTTGTGTTCTCTCCATCACTCGAGGTTTTCAAGAAAAGAGAGGACAACCATATGACTGGGATGGTTTAAGGACCATCAAGCAAGGGTTGGAGTAGAAGACCTCCAAGGTCCCTTTTAGCCCTCTGAGTCTAGGATCTCTTCACTTTTCCTCCGCTTTTCTTGTCTTTCATCAGCCGTATGAAGCCCTCCTTGACCTCTGAGGTGAGGTCTAAAGTGGTCAACCAAAGCATCCGGAAGGTGTTTTCATTGCCAGCTATCAAGATGTCCACAATGAAAACAGATAGCCAACCCCCATCATCTCAATCTCAGGTGAACAGTCCAGACGGAGCAAAGCAATAGGGGATCCACCTGGAAACAAGGGTGCTGTGAGCAGGATTCCCAATCTCCTCAACAGCCCTGGATCCATCCCTTGAGCCAAAATTCATTTCACTAATGTCACGCTTAGCGATGGAAATTTTGGTCTCAATTGTGGTTGTAAGATGAGGACTGCCTGCATTTGAATATCCCAGAACTGTTAAGGAAGAAAAACCAGCCCTGCAAGGTCGGCCACTCCATTTACTGCAGACCTCTGGACTTCAACTCCCAGAATTCCATGGCTGGCTCAGGAAGGTTGGGAGCTGCAGTGCCCCAGTCGGAAAAGGGCCATCAGTTCCCCATCCCTGGATTTCTGCCTCTTTCAGGCGCCGTTTCTTCCTTGACGCCCCTCCTTCCTTCTGACATTTTCTCCTCCTTTTAGGATTTCTATCAGCAGACAGCCACCGCCTGCAACAACATGCTGACCGGATTGCTGTCCGAAGCTCCCAATTTGGATGCCCTGCAGGAGATCCTGACGGTAAAGAGAGATCCTTTCTTGGGGTGGGTCAGACGGACAGCCAGATGTTCAGGCTGGATTTGGCCCTTCTGTCCCCCTGTGGAGTCTGTGGCTCTTCCAAATGGGAATGACCCATTCCTCCTTTCCTCCTTCTCCTTCCCCTGGCAGCACACAAATCCCTGGATCGACTCTCCAAAGAGCCACGAGAGAGAGAGGGCCCTCAAGAGCACCAAGCACCTCCTCAAGTTCATTTCGGACAATGTCAATTTCGATGTAAGTCTCCCTTTGGGATGAGAAGCGAAATTTTTCAAAGAAAGGAAAAAATGCAAGAAAGTCCAGCTGCCTTTTGGGAAAAGCACCTTTGGGATGTGACCAGGAGGATACAAGGAGCCCTGCTTGAGCAGAGGGTTGGAGGAGAAGCCCTCCACGGTCCCTTCCAGCAACTGCGGTTCTGTCATGCTGTGATTCCATGATTCTGTAATTCTCAGGTTCTGTGATTCAAAGATTCTGAGATTCTGTAATTCTCAGGTTCTGTGATTCAAAGATTCTAAGATTTGAGGATTCAAAGATTATGATTCAAAGATGGTATGATTATATGATTTGAAGAACCAAAGATTTGAAGATTTAAATATTCTATTATTCAAAGATTATATAACTATAATTTTAAGATTCTATTATTACGATTCTGAGATTCTATCATTTACAATTTTAAGATTCAAACATTCTATGACTCAAAGATTCTAAGACTCTAAGATTCAAATATTAGATAATTCTATGATTCTATGATTCTAAGTCTCTATGATTGTAACATTCTGTGTATCTAAGATTCTGAGGTTCTGTGGTTCTGATTCCCTGATTTCAGCCGGCTGAAAGCTTCATGAGCCCCCTCCGCTTCTCCTTTTCCCCCTCCTTTTCCCTTCCTTTCCTTAGACCACAACTGAGTTTTCTTTGCTGGGACGGCTGGTGGCTTTGCTGGCCTTGCACATTGGCGACACCAACCCAGAAGTTGGCCAGACGTCCGCAGAGGCTGCCTACCACCTGCACCACCTCCTCATGAGCAAAATGGGTGAGAAAGTTGGACTCCAAGGGCTGACTTGCTGCAAGAGGACCAAGGATGCCCCCTGCCCAGGAGAGCTTTGGGTGGCACAGCCTGTGGTGTGGCCAAGACCCTGGTCATTGGGCTTGGCAGAGATGCCTGGAATAGGCAGTTGATATTGGCACTTCTCAGGGCCAGGGGTCCTTTTAAGAAGGAGAGTCTCAAGTGAGTCAGCTAGGAAGGAGGAGGAGGAGGAGGAGGAGGGGGAGGAGGAAGGGAAGGAGATGGGAGAGAGAGAGAAGGAGCAATGAAGAGAGAGAAAGAAGGAGCAAGGAGGAGGAGGAGAGGGAGAAAGGGAGACAGGGAGGAGAACCAGGAGGAAGAGGAGCAGCAAGTGGGCCAGGGGTCCTTTTAACATTGAGATTCTCATGTTAAGTGAGTCAGTTAGGGAGGAAGAGGAGGAGATAGGAGAGAGGGGGGGAGAGAGGAGGAGCGATGAAGAGAGACAAGGAGCAAGGAGGAGGAGAGAGAGGGAGGGAGAAAGGGAGACAGAGTGGCTGGGGGAGGAGGAGGGGAGCAGCAAGTGGAGGAGGAGATGAGAAGGGAGGGGAGAGAGAGGAAGAAAGGGAGAGGAAGATGAGGAGGGGGAGGAGGAGGAGAGAGTAGGGGAAGGAAGATGAGGGGGAGGGGAGGAGGAGGTAGTGAGAAAGTAGGGAACAGAGAGGGAAATAGGGAAAAGTGTTAGAGGGGGGGGGGAGAAGAAGGACTGTGGGGTCCTTGGTGCTCTCTGAGATTGGTGGTTTTCTTCTTGACATTTCATGACCCAAAATCTGACCTTGTGGTTTTTTTCCCCTCCCTCCAAAGCAAAAGAAATGGACAAGAAAGGGAAGAATAAAAAGGGGAATATTGTACATTGGTTGCGGGAGGATTTTTTTGTTTCGGGTTCTGGGATCTTCTACAACAACATCTCCAAAATGGCGAAGGTATGTTTTGGATCAGCCTTTGGCCTGTCTTCCTTTTGTTCCTTCTCCTGACCTGGAGACCCTCAAAGGAGTCAATCTCACAGTGGGGACAGCATCCTCCCAAGGTTGGGCTTTGGGTACCCCTCCCCTCCAATGCCTAGGAGGAAGAAAGGGCAGCTGCCATGTTGGCTTCCTTGACCCCCATCTGAATCCCACCTGATGGAGGACATGGAATAAGGCCTGCCTCTCTACATGGTGTGCTGTCCCCCAATCTGGGTCAAAGTCTCAAGAGAAGGGAGTCAAAGCCCTGAGGCATCTCTGCATGGCCTCCTTTCCTTCTCTCCGATAGGCCTTTGGGGAGCACCTCAGCCCATTGCAGCTAATGCAGGTGATCCTGGAAGCCCTGGAGGCCTTGACACACGTGCAAAAGAACATATCCCAGTCTGCGGGGCAGCTCCTCGACTCCATCCTGGAGGAGTGTGGCATGGATCTGGAGGAGGTAAGAAAATTGCAGGGCTTGGAGCAAAAGGGATGTAGGAGATTTTTTAGAAAGCAAAGACGAGAACGGCTGAGACCTTGTTGGCTCAGTGACGACACTTTGGCTGGTTTTTAGAAGGCTAGGGCTGGATGGGAGACCACTGAGCTATCCAAACCTCCCAGAAGAAGGTAAGGGCAAAACAAAGGAGCCATATTGCTTTCATGAAAAATAACATTTGGTGAGCCAGTGTGCCAGTGGTTAAGGCTCCAGATGTTTTTACATCTTTGTCATCCGCCTTGAGTCGCCATATGCGAATAGGCAGGAATATAAATCTCCTAAAATAAACCAAGAAAATATCACAGGCAGATGGACAAATCAGGAGTCCTTTCAAAAATGTAGGGCAAACGTTGACATTGTGGGGGCCAATTTATTTCCCCCAATGGGTGGGAGTTATCGTCTCTACTGCATCTCCAATGGAGACCAACGCTGGATCTCATCCCTCCGATCTCTCTTTTGCCATAGCTACCCATGATAATGAAGGAGATTTACCAGCGTCTCCCGAATATTGCCCACCCAGCAACGAAAGACCTCACCCTCAAGGCCATATGTCACCTGGCATCCAAGAGGGTCAACCCAGTTGTGGACATATTGCTGGAATCCTCCATTGGCTGTGATGGGTAAGAAGAACTTCAAGGAGATGGGCCTCCTGTTGCCTTGGATTCATCAGAGACTCTCCATCCTTCGCGATGGGGTGAATCCCTGTAGCTCAGGTGGAGGGAGAGGGTGGAGGTTGGTTCTCTGAGCTTCTGCGTTGGTTTCCAAATGTTTTGTTACCAGGCAAGGTAACTTCTTCAGTGGAGTTTAAGGAACGCCAGTGCTGGTGATCTTCTGCTTGTAAGGGCTTGGTGTGGTCAGTAGGTCTTGTGATGGAGAGGTCACCTCAGGTGTGGGTTGTCTCAGGTGAGGTTGATGGAGAGGTCACCTCAGATTGAGGGTTATGTCAGATGGGGATCTTGTGATGGGTCTTGTGATGTGGAGGTCATGTCAGGTGGTGGATCTTTTTTATATATAAAAGTTTTTTTTTAATTTTCAAAACAAACACGACACATAAAATCATCCTTTTTTGCATACTGTAGAAAGTGTATCAGTGAAGCATAATTCATTTTAACTCAAGTATTTTAACTCAGATATATTTATACATGTTACCGTCATCATACCTCCATTTTCATTTGACTATAATTGTTTAAACGTCCTTCATCATAAAATATACCAAGATTTAATACATAACCACATACTTGGATTTCATTTACTATTTCTAAAATCCTCCAATAACACTGAATCTTTATGTCCTATTCTAGCTAAACATCCATAATGTTCAATAACAAAGTTTTCTAATCCTTTCCAAATCACTGTTAACAATTTACATCCCATTTCCTTATGTTGTACCCATACATATATACATTATTATCATTATCCCTCCTTTATTTGGCTATATTCTGCATCATATCATTTCCCCCCCTAATAATCAAGACTTAACTGAATCTAACTTAATTCTTTTTTATTATTATTAACCTTTATATATAATCCAAAAGGGTTTCTAATCTTCCTTTCATGGGTACCATTCAATATTCATATCCAGTTATTACTTATCATAACACTGCACATTGTATACCTTAGTATCACTATCAATTATTTGTTTAACTATATCTATTATCACTAAATTTCACTAAGTTTAGCTAGTTTTAAGTTATACTCTTCCATCTATCAACCTGTATCTTTCCAGTAGCAAAACAGTCTCATATCTTCTGCCATTTGTGGGGTCAGTCCTCTAATCATCTCCTTAATCAACTTTGTACGGACTCCTCTTAGCAACTCTTTGCTTATAGAATTTCTCATGTAATTTCAATGCCCTTCTTCTGTTTCCTTAATCAGCTTATCTTTGATTGTTGGTAGTGTTATCAATGATATTGTTAATAAAAATTCTCTCTTTAAATCCATAAATTCTTTTGTTTTTTCTTCTTCTGTATCTTGTCATCTGGGGTAGATTTCCCCTCCATTTAATTCCTCTTTCAGTATTCCACTCTTTCCCTTTTCAGAGACAAACCAATCACCATAAATTTCAGCAATTTTAATTTCTTTATATTCATTTTCCTCTTCGATTTTTAGGATTTTAACCGTCACTTTTTCCATTTGATTAGCATCTTCAACTTCTTCATATTTTGCTGTTAAGTGCAGTAAAACTTGCAACTTCTTCTCTATCCTCTCATGTGTATCTGATAATTTCTGTATTTCTGAGAGTATCTTTTGCAGACTTAAAACTTCTTTTTGCTGTTGAAATTGTGCCATTATCTCCAGCTAACAAACACTGCTGCTCTAGCTTAGAAGGTTTTAACAGAATTAAGCATCACAATAACATTTCACCTTTCTCTGGTTAAAAATATACTTCAAAGGAACATTTGTGTGCTTTTCTTCTTATCAGTCTCTATAAAGAAGCTGTGAGACCTTGGAGTGCCAAGCCAGGATAATCAGTGAAAAAAATGTTTCGTTTCCAATACACAAACCTCTAGCCGCCAAGTAGCAGTGTTACAATGTTACCATTTCTTTCTTTCTTTTTGTATCTTTTTGTATTTCAAGTTTTTTAAAAAGTCCGACTCTTAAATGAGTTAGAAAAACACCCACAGTAATGAAAGAGGAGAATTTTAGTCCATAGATTACAGAGAATAGTGAAAGAAAAAAATATAGAAGAAGGAAACTTAATCCATTCATTTTAAAAGGCTTGCATAAATTCCATCCGTGAAGATAGCATTTAAAAAGTAAGATAACCCACTGTCCAAAACCAGTCCAAATTTAATTCCGCCACTTATTTCCTCTGTTCTCCAATTTAAATTAATTTTAAGGTTTTTTTTATAGGCAGTCACTTTTAAAACAGTAAAGATTCCTCACCAGCGGGAAACACTTTCTCTTTCCGTATCCTTCAGTTTTGGAGCCGCCCTGACTTCATCAGCCAGATGGCTGGATTTTTTGTCACCGGCTTGAAGAACTTCTCTTGGATCAATCAGGGACTTTGCAATGTCCCTGAGATAAGGAAGATGTATTCTTCCTGTTCACCGTCTCTGCGGGACAATTTAGATCTGTTTGGACTATCCAGTAGCAAAAGTATCGATTGCGATGTATGAGCATTGAGATCGCACATCGTGTCATCGTGACTTGGGGATCATGTGATGGGTCTTGTGATGGGGAGGTCACCTCAGATTGAGGCTCGTGTCAGGTGTGGATCTTGTGATGGGTTTTCTGATGGGCCAGGTGAGGGTCATATCAAGTGAGGGTCTTGTGATGGAGAGGTCATGTCAGGTGTGGATCATATCAATATCATATTTGGGATGGTCCTAAATCTGAACCAGTTGTCCAGGAGTCTGAATTTTGGTCAGATGATCCTGAGGATACTGGAAAGTGTGAAAACTGGGAATAAGTCGCTTCTTTCAATGCCGTTGTTCCTTTGAATGGCTGCTGGACAAACGGTCGTAAGTCGAGAACTACCTGTGTATATAGAGATATTTTTTTGGGATGAGAGCCGTTCATTTGGGCATCGGTTTTCCAATCCTTCCTTCTGTTGGGGGGTTCATCTATCTGGACTGGCCATCTCTTCTGAAATGGGGAAAGGATCTGTTTTCCACCCTATCTGTTTCTCCCCCTCCGCAGAAGCGCCAGGGAGGTTTGGGGGGCACTGGCTGCAGACCCTTATGCCAACCTCAAGATCATGAAGCCCCTCTTGAAAAGGCTGCAGGACCAAGACCCCACCACTGACGTCCTCACAATCAGGAACAGCAAGTCCCTCATGCCCATTGCGGTAAGCCCTCCACGCCTGAGGGAAGGGAGGAGGGAGGCAGTGGGCAAGCAGCTGGGGGCTGAAATTGGAGCATCATTTGGCGTAAGACGCCCTCCTTTAAGTGGAGGCAGATGTTTCTCTCCCTGGGCACAGTGAGAATATATCTGCCGAACAAAGCTCCTCATTGGCAACAGGAAGGGCATCTGGCCAGTAAACCCCCAGCTCCATTCAGTTGGCCAGACTCCACCCTGCAAGTGTTTCTGGGAACGTTAGAAGAAGAGGAAGAAGAAGAAGAAGGTGATGAAACTAAGTAACCTGGGGAGCCCAAGGTGACTCACCCTTCATCCCGTTTCTAGGCCACCAACGCTCTCTGTTTCCTCCTGTCCCTCCCGAACGCTGCTGAGCTCCTCCACAACAAATTCTCCAACCTGCTCCTCGCCCTGGTCACGCAGCTGTACTTCCTCCTGGGAGCCAGCAAGAGTGTTGCCAGGAAGTCCAGCAGAGTCACAGACCTTTCAGAACAGATCAACCAATTGGGGTAAGGAATGTCCTGGGCCCAATCTGGATCCTACAGGATATCACTGGAGGGGGGAGAAATAAATGGAGGCTGATTTGCTGTTGTGTTTTGTGGTTGTTGCACAAGCTGCCAAGTGAAACCTGGAGATCTCCTGAAGGGCAGCGGGAGGCCGGTTGGCGTCAGGGCAAGCCTGGCCTTTGCAGGGGGCATCAGCTGAAGGATTAGCATCAACTCTTCTCCCTTTCTTTGATTTAGCACGACAGTGCAGGCGATCAAAAACCTCATCCTGTCTGCCGGATACGAAGAGGAGTACAACGATTTGGGGATGGTGGGATGCTGGGAGATGCTCTTGAGCCCAGATAGTCTGTTTGAGGCCATTTTCCACCTGGTCCGGTAAGAACTTCAAAGTCCAAAGAGCTTGGATACAAGTGGCAGTTGGTGAGAGAGGGAGGGTAAGGGCAGAGGGAGAGGAGGAGGAAGAGGCAGAGAGAGAGAAAGGGAGGGAGAGGGGGAAGAGGGAGGGAAGAGGGGAGGGAGGGAGAAAGAGAGTGAAGGAGAGAGGGAGGGAGGGCAGAAGGAGAGGAGGAAGAAGAGGTACAGAGAGAATGAGGAAGAAAGGAAGGATGAGAGGGAGGAAAGAGAGGGGAGAAGGGGAGATAGAGGAGAGGGAGGGAAGGGGAGAGAGCAAAAGAGAGGGAGGGGAGAGAGAGATGGAAACAGAAAAGGAGAGAGATAATGAGAGGGAGAGTTAGACAAAGAAAGGAGAGGGAGAGCGGAAGAGGAGAGAGGGAGGGAGAAAAAGACTGAGAAAGAGAGGGAGTGTGAGAGGGAGAGAAAAGGAGAGAGAAAATGAGAGGGAGAAGGAGGGTGGGAAGGAGAGGGAGAGAAAGACAGAGAAAGAGAGGGTGGGTGAAAACTTATCTAAATGGACTAATTCATTGAGTAATTTATTTATCCATAATTCAGATAATCATTTCTCTAGCTTGGTGATTTTCTCCTCACTCACCAGCAGATCTTGTCTGATTTCTCCCTATTTGATCTTTAGAAAACTCTTCACATTCTCTAAAGTGGAGCTCAAGGTGATGTTCAGACAGGCCAACACCTACCTGCACCGTCCTGACTTAAGGGAGAAGACAATTGGCATGGTGTTCTTCTCGGAGGTGAGGAGACATTGTGATACATCACAACATTGTGGAGCTCCAGGAATTTTGCGCAGGATTCAAGAGGACTTTATGGTTAGGAAGTTGAAGTTGTGGGGGCTCCATCACTGGAGGCCTTGAAGAAGAGACTGGAAAGACTGTCTGACATAGTAGATGGTCTCCTGCTTGGTCAAGGGGTTGGACTAGAAGACCTCCAAGGTCTCCTCTTATTCTGTTAATCGGTGGAATGGGAGAGAGAGAAAGAGGCAGGGAGGAAGGGAGGAAAGGAGGGAGGAAGGGAGAGAGGAAAGAAGACTCAATGACCCCAAATTCCTTTTCCTCGTTGCATTATAGGCAGTTTTGTATTCTTACAACTATCATTTGCACTACCTTTTGCCATACTGTAATCCTCGACATATGACTGTCATAGAACATCCAGTGGTCATTAAGTGATCGCAGCAGTCCTTCAGCCAATGCCGTGGTCGTATACTTAGGATGAACCAGTTCTTCCAGTCATTTCCTTCTACAGGTTGTCCTCGACTTACGACCAGAATTGAGCCCCAAATTTCCTTTGCTCAGTGAAACAGTCCCTAAGCAAGTTTTACCCCATTATACGACCTTACTTGCCACAGTTGTTAAGTGAATCATTGCAGTTGTTATGTTAGTTACACGGTTGTTAAGTGAATCCAGTTTCCACATTGACTTGGCTTATCAGACGGTCACAAAACGAATCACGTATCCTCGAATCACTGCGATTGTCATAAATACGGACCCTCAAGTATCCAATTTTTGATCAGCTGACCGTGATCAATGGTCATAAGTTTGAAAAATGGAATTGTCCCTTTTGTCAGTGCCATGGTGACTTTACGCAGTCACTAAACGAGGACTGTCTTTTCTTTTCCACGCCCCGTAATGGCTGAACGTGGCATCTCTTAGTAGAGGCTCTGAGGAAAATTCCCTTCCTTTGTTTTGCTAATGCTTCGTCTCTCCAATCTTCTTCCCCAGCTTCTCTATCACCCGGAGGTCGGACAATTCTTCATCATGAAGGACATCCTCAATGTCCTCCAAGACTGGATGGCTCAGCCATATCCCCTCATCCAAATATTTGCTATTCGTGGTGTGGGGTATCTTCTCCAGCACCCCTTGGAGGTAAGAGATGGGGGGCAGGAAGTGAGGGACTTTCAAGGGAGCAGCAGGTGTGACCTCTCTGGGAAGTCTACAAGGCTAGGAAGGGTAGAAGGAGGAGAAGAAGACAACCCCCAGAAAGAGGATGCCCTCAGCTACAGTGGCGACTCTTCTACAAAGATAGGGGCATCCCTGGAAGATCTGAAGGATCAATTTGGAGACAGATCCTCTTGGAGGACATCTAAAGCAGAACAAGAAGCAACGGATGGAAGCTAATCAAGGAGAGAAGCAACCTAGGCCTAAGGAGAAATTTCCCGACACTGAAAACAATTAACCAGTGGAACGACTTCCCTCCAGAGGTTGTGGGTGCTCCAACACTGGAGGCTTTCAAGAAGAGACTGGACAACCATTACTACTGGTTTTCCTAGTAGTAGAGACCTTGGCGGTCTTCTAGTCCAGCCTTCTGCTCAAGCAGGAGAACCTAAGCTAATTCAGATAAGTGACTGTCTGCTCTCTTCTTAAAAACCTCCAGTGATTGAGTGTTTTGCGTCAAACCCCTGGGATGAGGAAGCCCCTGAGCTGACCTAACAATCATCCAGCTTCCTCACACCCAGCTATTTCCCCAAGATCTTCCCTTGCAGGATGGGAGATCACGGGGAACCTCCACCTGGGATGCTGGGTATTATGGTTTTCTCCATTTATACATCTCATCCAGTTTTCTTATCATTGCAACCCAAGAGCATACGAAGAACGCTTACAGGAACTGGGAATGTCTAGTCTAATGAAAAGAAGGACTAGGGGAGACAGGATGGCACCTGTTCCAATATTTGAAGGCTCCTACAAAGACCAGGTGGTCGAAAGAAAGAAAGAGGAGAAAGAATGGTTGGAAACTAAGCAAGGAGAGAATCAGCCTGGAATTAAGGAGAAATTTTCCTAACGGTGAGAGCAATCAAGCAATGGAAGGACTGATCTCCAGAACGTGTGGGTTTTCCAAAAGAGACTGGAAAACCATTCATGGTATAGAATCTCCTGCTCGAGCAGGGGTTGGACTAGAAGACCTCCAAGGTCCCTTCTGACTCTGATATGCCGTGTTGTATATGCCACATGTTTATGTGCTTGAAATGGGGCACTTGATGGTAGGTTTAACTGTGAAAGCTGAAATGTGGAGCTGAGGCAAAACATAGGATGAAGAATTGGGGAACTAGGTAGTTTTAGTCTAACAACAAAAAGTGGGGCTGGGATGAGATGAGACGTTTAATATTTGAAGTGCTTCCACAAAAAATGGGGGGGGCAACTGATTCCCCGAAGCCCCTGAAAGGAGAACAAGAAGCAATGGATGGGAACTAATGAAGGAGAGAAGCAACCTGGAACTAAGGAGAAATTCCCTGACAATGAGGACAATTCACCAGTGGAACGACTTGCCTCCAGAAGTTGTGGGTGCTCCAACACTGGAGGTTTTCAAGAAGAGACTGAACAACCACTGATCTGAAATGGTACAAGGCCACCTGCTTGAGCAGGGGGTTGGACTAGATGACCTCCAGGTTCCCTTTCAACCCTGTGATTCTAGGTTATGGGGGCTTCTCTGTGTTTGTCATTCGTAGACTCAGAGAACTCCAGTGACCATGTTTAATTGCTCCCTTTCTTCCCTCCTTCCTCCAGAATACGATGTTAGAGCCGATGCTAGTCCCTGTGGTCAACTGTGCTTGTCACCCAGAAAAGAGTGTGGCAAAGGAATCCCTACGGACTCTTCAGTTCCTATTCCGGTATCTGAAAGTTCAAACCTATGGATGGAAAGCTGTCAATCTTATTCCGGTCCTGGGGAAGTATTTTGCTGATGTACGTCAACCAAATCACGACAAACTAATCCACCCCCCTTCTCTCTTCCTCTCCCTCCCTCCCTCCCTCCCTCCCTCCTCTCTTTTTCTCCCATAAAGATGGCCTGGGTAACATCTGCAGAATTCTAATTTTATCAAAAAGACTTAGAAATAGTTCAGCAATAACTGTGCTGTTCTCATCTAAAAGAGTGTGTGAGCTTTCAGATGATCCTTGAGCCCTTCCAGAGAGCTGGAGAAGGTTGCCACTCTCTTCAGCTTCACCAAACCACTATCAATCACTCTCCATATTTATTAAAAATCCAGATTGGTGTTGCTTGATCTCAGACCCTTTAAGGTGTGTGGATCTCAACTCTGCTGGCCTGAGAACTCCAGAGGTTGAAGTCCCCACATCTGAAGGCTGCTAAGATGGGAAAACAGCTTCCTCGATCACACCATAGAGGTTTGTCTGCAAGCCTTTTACACCCATGGCCAACCATCCCCATGGCCTTGTCTGGAGAAACAGTTGCCAGACTCCTCTTCCTTTGTCTCGTGAGTGAGAAACTGAGGCAAATCAGATGAAGAGGATGGAGGTGATGAAGGCTTTTATTGTAGGTTTAGTGGATCCCTCCCTGCCTTTCTATTTCAGGAAACAAAGAAGAATCAAATTTGAGATGTTTTCTCGCCTGAAATTTCTGCTCTCAGATTTTGCTCAGCTGACTGTTGTGTGTGTTGCAGTTTGTTCTTCTAGGTTCTCACAACGCCTCCCACTTCCTGAATGCTATTGGAGGGACTGACCCGTTTCTCTTCCTTGTCTGGCCTTGTAGGAGGACATCGAGTTGCGCAACACCTCCATCACCCTTTTTGGCCTGGTCTTAAAAGGGGTCAAGGAGACAGAGCGGAATCTGACTGAATCCATCCTGCGCAGCCTGATTCCTCTCGTCATCCAGTTGGCTAATCGTTGGACCCAAGAGGTGAGTTGAAGGGCGGGGTCAACTAAGCTCCTACTCTCTTCATGCTCCCTTCCCCATGAGACCCCCATCTTCACTCAGGGCAACGTGGTTGCATCATGTGGATCCTCTGTAGAAGGCAAAGAGATTCTGGACAATCCTGAAGTTGTGAGGTCCTTGGTGCTCTCTGAACCTGGTTGTTTTCTTGCAGGCCTTTCCTGACCCAACTAGTTGACAGCATCAGTAGGTTGGAAGGGAGGGTTTGACCTCTGCTTAATGCCCGATCATTTTGATGTGGGTGCAGTTTTTCTGTTGGGTCGTTCTTGGATTAGGGGGTTGTTTTCTGCTTGATTGTTTTCCTGGTACCAATAGAAGAGAGTCAGGCTTGAATTGTGGGGAACTCTGGCCTTCAGGGGGGCCCTTTCCCTGCCATAGCTTCCTCTTGGGGTGGCTCATCCCCTTTCCCACCTCTGAGCAAGGAGAAGTCTGGCTTTTCTCTGCAGAAGATGGATAACCTCAGAACCGGCTCCTCTGATGCCTCCTTTCCTCCCTCGGCCCAGGTCTCCAGGAACACCCTGACCTCCTGCGTCTCCTTTATGAAGTGGGAGGAGTTTCCAGAGACTTTGTTTGACTACGAGATTTACACCAGTCTCCAGAGCATGTATTCCAGCATCTGCTCGGAGGTGGTAAGTAGGAGCCCAGCTGGTTCCTTTTCTTCTGGATTAGAGTATAATATATTTTCTTTTTCTCCTGCCTTTCTTCTTTTGATAAATCATTCAAGATGGTGGACGTCCCTAATGCTTCTCCTCCCCCTCCTCCTCCTATGATTTCCTTCCCAACAACTCTGTGAGGTGGGTTACCCTGAGGGAGAGGGACTGGATCAAAGTCACACAGCCAGCTTTCATGCCTAAGGCAGGACTAGAACTCCCCAAGTCACCCACTGGGCTTTCATCCCAAAGGATGGACTAGAACTCACTGGCTCCTGGTTTGTTGCCTGAAGCCTCAACCACTAGACTAAATCGACTAGAGGGATTCTTCTTGGGTTGTTGTTCCCTTGGGAACAGCAGAAGTTCTATGCCACATGAGGACTAGAAACCTTGCTGATTTGTGGATTTGAGATTAGAAATGGCAGTTTGTGGAAAAGGGAAATTACGATGTAAAGGCGGCAAAACATAAATGCATTTATAAGACCAGAAGCCATTTCCTTGTCACCTTTCTTTCCCTTTTCTTTTTCTATTCTTTTTCACTATACTATATAATGTAATAATATTATATTGTATTGCATTGTATGATAGTCCAGTCTAGTCCAGTCACATCCAGTATAGCATAATAATATTGTTTAGTATAATAAAATGTAGTATAATAATAATATAGTTTAGTATAGTACAGTTGGCTAACATACTGAATATAATAAAATTCAATATGTTATTGAAGACATTGTTGTTGAGGACATGAGGACTAGAAACCTTAGAAAGAAAAAAAGAGGAAGCTACAGAGTTCATTGCCTTGTTTGTGGCCTTGTGTTCCCCAGATCAATCGATGCAAGGAAAACCTGCCTGAAATGTTGGAGCAGATGGTGGAATTCCTAAAGAGCCGGAATCCTTCGTCCCGAGAGGCAACCGCCCTCTTAATTGGTAACCCCAAGTGCGAAGTCTGGAAGGAGGGGAGGAAAAACCAGGGCAGGCGGGCGGCCTGAGGCCAGGCATGCTGACCATTATTACACACACACACACACACACACACACACACCTTTCTTAAGGGTATCGCTGTGGTTGTTAAGTGAGTCATGTGGTTGTTAAGTGAATTTGGCTTCCTTCTGGATTTTGCTCACCCAACAGTTGCAAAAAGTGATCAGGTGACCCCATATGTTCTGCAACTGTCATACGTACGAGTCAGTTTGCCAAGCGTCCGAATTTTGATCGTGTGGTGTTGGATGGAATGAAATCTTGGACGACTGTCAGCCTTCGTCCTTCTTTTCATCCGATCTCTAGACAGATCCAATTCCTGGGACCATCCCGTAAAGTCCCAAAGCGACTCTTCCAAGTAGAAACGAAAGAATTCTGTGTTTTCTTTCTTGAATCAGTCGATTTAGCCGTCTCTGCCAACTCCACCAACCTTTTCTTTGCATGTGTCTAGGCTGCTGCGCACAATACATGACACGGGATCTGGTGATTTCCAAACAAATCGAAGAAGTTTTCCTGGGTGAGTTTCAAAGTTCCCTCGCTTGAAGTGGAGACTTTCTCTCCAGAAGCTCCGTCCCTGATCACCCTGGTTCTCAAGGTGGATCCCGGTAATCATTTCTTTTCTGGATTCCTTCCAGGGCTCCGGGATCTTCAAAAGGATCGCGAAGCCTCCGTGGCTCAGGCTGCAGCTGAGTCCATGGAAAAAATCTTCCGGCAGTGCGGCCATCGGATCAACCCTGATCTCATTAGTAGCCAGCTCCTCTCCAAAGTCATTAAGAGCATCTCCGAGACAAAACTATCATAATTAAACAGTTTAATCCTTTACTTTATTGTCTTGGCACCTCCTACAACAAAGTTGTGCCTTCTTCAGTGTATATTATACATTAAAAATAAAACTATACAATTGTATAGAACAGCGATGGCGTACCTTTTTTGGCTCGTGTGCCATAAGTGGGGGGAACGCAGGGGGGTCATGGGCGGGCGTGCCGCGCCCATAATGCAATGCGCAACCATTTCAGGGCACATGGGAGCACTACAGGCGTGACCCCACCCCCCATTTTTTCATGCTTTTTTCGCCCTGCCCAAGATCCAGAAGCTTTATAGGAGCCTGGGGAGGGGAAAACAGCCTCCCTCGCCCTCTGGAGGCTTCAGGGACCTTCAGGAGGCTTCCCTGAAGCCTCTGGAGCACTTAAAATGGAGGGTCGTTTTTACTGCTCCGGATGCTTCAGGGAAGCCTACTGAAGGTCCCTGAATCCTCCGGAACACTCAAAATGACCCTCCGAGCAAACCGGAAGTCCATTCCCGAACTTCCAGTTTGCCCATAGGGCCAGTTTTTTGCACTCCAGAGGCTTTAGGGAAGCTCATGAATCCTCCGGGGGGCCTCTGGGGTGGGGATGAGGCTCTTTTTGCCCTTCCCAGGTTCCTATAGAGTTTCTGGAGTCTGGGGAGGGCAAAAAATGGCTTTAAAAAGGGGCAACTCAGCTCGCCAGCATGCGCATGTATACTGGCCAGCTGACAGGGCAGCACCTCGCGTGCCCTGACAAATGGCTCCGCGTGCCACCTGTGGTTGGCCATCCCAGGTATAGAACTGTACATTCTATACAATGAAATTGAAAACTCCTGATATTGCATTTCTGTTGCCCTCTACAGTAGAATTCAAGATAATTACTGCTCTGGGATGGAAGTTCTTTTTCAGTCTACTTGTCCTTGTTTTTATTGTCCTGTACCTTCTGCCAGATGGCAATAGTTAAAAAAAAAAGGGTGCCCAGGAGGAGATGGATCTTTAAGGGTTGTTTGGAACTTTCTTAAGGCAGCGGGAGCTATAAGGCTCTTCCAAAGAGGGGAGGGGCAACCAAGGACCCTCTCGGCACCTCCCTTCCAGCTGGTCTTTGGGGAAAAAGAGGAAGCATGAAGATAATTCCTACGTTGTGAAAGACCACATAGGAACATCATGGAAACAGGACCCGGCAGAGAGATTAGTAACTCATAGGTACCTGATTGGCTTTTGACTTTTGATGAGGGGCCCGTTTCTTGGGCTTCAATTATTTTACTGGCTGTTTTTGTACCTGCTCAGCCAACAATCTTAGTAGCTGCGTAATTGAGTGCATGTCCTTCTTCATTGCAATGTGAGGCTACCAATGAGTTTGGGAAATGTTGATTGATTTCTACTTAACCACAACCTTAACATGGAATGTGGTTTTTGAGATGCTCAATTTGAAATTAAGTTGTGGCTGGTGGTAACAGCAGATATTCTGTTATTCTGTTAAACATGGAATGTGGTTTTTGAGATGCTCAGTTTGAAATTAAGCTGTGGCTGGTGGTAACAGCAGATATTCTGTTATTCTGTTAAACATGGAATGTGGTTTTTGAGATGCTCAATTTGAAATTAAGCTGTGGCTGGTGGTAACAGCAGATATTCTGTTATTCTGTTAATTATGTTCAACTAGGACATTCAAAGTATCTAGGGACATTATTGGACAGCCACTTAAATATGAGCCAGTCTTCCAATATCTCAGGGGTTGCCACAAAGAAGAGGGAGTCAAGCTATTCTTCAAAGCATCTGAAGGCAGGACAAGAAACAAAGAATAGAATGGAATGGAATGAATGGAAATAGAAATAGAGTGAGAATAAGAATAGAAACAGAAATAGAATAGAATAGAATTAGCTTAGCATAGCATAGAATAGAAATAGAATAGAAAAAATAGAATAGAATAGAACAAAAATAGAAATAGAATAGGAATAAAAGTAAAAAAAAATAAGAATAGAAATAGAAAATATAAATATAAATAGAATAGAATAGAATAGAATAAGAATAAAAATGGAAGTGGAAATAGAATAGAAATAGAAATAGAATAGAATAAGAATAAAAATGGAAATGGAAATGGAAATGGAAATGGAAATGGAAATGGAATAGAATAGAATAGAATAGGGAGAGGCGGGGCTGATATTGCTGCGGTACGATGGGTGATCTTGCAGCTCTAGGATCACCATCAATATCTCTGTTTCTGGACGGTCCTTTTGGACCTAAACCATCCCATAGAGATGGTGACAGAGAAAGACACATGGCTGATCCCAGGGACATTGCAATGTCCCTGGTTGATCCAGGAGAAGCTGCTGAAGTCGGGGACAGTTCCAGTATAGAAGAAAGAGCAGAAGAGAAAGTGTGTCGATCTGGTGAGAGGACTTTTCATCATTATTATTCCAGACAACACCCTAAAAGACTAAAAGTTAATTTAAAATTGAAGACTGAAGAGGCTAAGTGGCGAGATTAAGCCAGAGTCAAGTTGAGTGTTTTTTCCCCTTCCTTTTTATTGTTGGAATTTGGCTGCATTTTTACAAACGTCTTTTACTTTTTAAACTGGACTGGTTTTTTGTCTATTCTTTCTTAAAAATTTGTATAATAATTTTTGCTGTCTAAGACTTTTTCCTCCCTACTTTTTTCACTTTTCAAGGCTCTAGATGTATTTCCTTTTTAAGTCTCTCTTTCTTTTTTCTTTTTTGAGTATAAGGAAAGTCAGGAAAGTGGAAGAGAATAAATAACATTGCCATCTAGAGGCCTGGAAACATTGTTTTCTTTTTCTTCTATGAGTGTTTAGAGAAACATTTTTAAAAAATTAAGACCTGATGTTACATTTTAAGGACTTTAAGCCTGTTTATGAAATGATAGTGGGATGAGCATGGGAGATTGTTTATACAGGTGCTCTTCTGGGATACTATCAGTGCGTGGAGTTTGGGCTTGAAAGAAAATGTGGAATTCAAAGAAAGAAGACTGTAGTGAACTTGGAAAGAGAATTGTTAATTTTGTTTGGAACTTAATATAAGAGCCCTGGATTTTACAGTAGACAAGGAAGTGACACTGCAGATGATTATGCAAGGAATACAAAACATACAAGTAAGAACAGAGAATATAGAAAAGAGAACAGAGAACATTGAGAATAGAAAATATAGAACAAAGAACAGAGAGCATCAAACAAAAAACAGGGAAAACAGATGAAAAAATTGAGAACATTCACCAAATGATGATGGAATATGAGGACAGACTTCAAAAAATTGAAGAAAAAGTTGAGCCAAGAGATGATAAATTTGGAGATATTGATAGCAGATTGAGCATGGTTGAAAAAGATAACAGTGGAATACTGGGATATGAGATCGATAGATCAGAATTTTATCTCAGATTTCAAAACATAGAAGAAGAAAAGGGAGAAAATCTTGCAGAAATAATGATAGAAATTCTGGCAGACGTCTTCGAGATAACCAAAGAGAAGATGATGGATGGTATAGACAAGGTGTTTTGAGTCTATACAAGATATGCAGCAAGAAACAATCTCCCAAGAGAAGTTCATATAAGATATACTAGGAAACCAATTAAGACACAAATATTGCAGAAGGCAAGAGACAAAAGACTGGAATATAAAAATAAGGAGATTGTGTTTTTTATAAAGATTTTTTTTTTGAATAAACACAAACAGACAAAACACAAAAACACCCCCACAAAACCATCTTCCATTACAAATTGTAGAAAGTGTGTCAATTGGTTACAAAAATGTCCGTGCATCCCTTCCACAGTCATCACCTACAATTCATATCAAATCATATATTTTAAATCATATATATATATATATATATATATATATATATATATATATATATATATATATATATATATATATATATACCTCAAACTTCATTTGACTACAATTTTTTTACGTCCTTTTATATAAAATATTCCAGATATAAAGCAAAGCCACATAGTGGCATTCCATTAGCTCTTCCCAATATCATCCAGTAACACTACATCTTTATAACATGTTCTAAATAAAAATTGGTTATATTTAATAACAGAGTTTCTAAAACTTTCGTAGTTACCATTTGCAATTTATATCAAATTTGCTCTTATCAAACCAATACATATATATGCATTATTATCTTTATCAATCAATTATTTAACTGTATTCATTATCACTTCATTTTATACATAATGCTCTAAATTTAACTAAATTTGACTTAATTTTTTATTATAAGTTTTCATTAAATCAACCTGTGTCTTTCCAGTAATAGTGCAGTCTTATGTCTCTTGCCATTTGTGGCATTAATATTCTCGACGTCTTCGAGATAACCAAAGAGAAGATGATGGATGGTATAGACAAGGTGTTTTGAGTCTACACAAGATATGCAGCAAGAAACAATCTCCCAAGAGAAGGTCATATAAGATTTACCAAGAAAGCAATTATGACACAAATATTACAGAAGACAAGAGACCTTCTACTCAAATAGACATCCATCCTGGTCCAGAATAGATATGATATGGATTTCAACGAAATTGATTTGTAAAATACAGCAAATTGACATAGAAACAAGCATTTGGGCGGACCACAATCCTATCATAATTAAATGGAAAGGACAAAGGAGAAGATCTAGATGGACGCTAAACAATAGTATATTAAAGAAAAGGACTTTGTACAGAAAATGGAGAAAGAATTGGCATTTTTCTTTAAAGAAACAGAAAAGAAGACACATCAGAATAGCCAACACTTCAGAAGACAGGCTTAAGATACAGAAGGATCTGGACAAACTTGAATATTGGGCACTATCTAACAAAATGAAATTCAATGGTGAAAAGAGTAAGATTCTACATGTAGGCAAGAAAAAAGAAATGCACACGTACAGTATAGGTGGTACCTTGCTCAATAGTAGTAACTGTGAGAGGGATCTTGGAGTCCTAGTAGACAACTATTTAAATATGAGCCACCAGTATGCAACACAGCCAACACAGATCAGCAACACTGAAAGAAAATACATATAAAATGTTTTATCATTGGCACCTACCACCAACAAGATTGGCAAAAATGTACCCAACACTGAAACCGATATGTTGGAAATGCAAAAAGAACAAGGGATCTACTACCACATGTGGTGGACCTGCCCGGAATCGCAAAAATATTGGAAAAGAATCTGGAAGTGGGCACAAGAAATTACGGGGGAACAAATAAAGTATAAACCCGAAACCTTTTTACTAGAAATAATTAAAGGGAACTACACAAACAAAATTAAATATCTACTAACACATATATTAACTAGAATTGCCTTTGCCCAATGCTGGAAGCAAAATAATACACCGCCAGACAAATTAGTGATAAAAAAAACCTTGGAGTGCGCAGAGATGGACAAACTAACTCAAAAATTAAAGGACAAAGAAGAATCGGAATACTACGAAATTTGGAATAAGTGGTATGAATGGTTGCATAATAAGAAAAACAATTAAGCTGAAAACAATATACATAAATAAACATAGAACTGTATATAAAAGTAGGTAAATATGTTAAATATCATAACAATGTATAGATAAGATGACATAAGGATTGTAATATATGGTAAAGAGAGGAAAACATACATAGATACGACGATGTAACATTGTACAAACTGTTGATATAAAGATTGTAATATGTGATAAAAAGACAAAAATAATAAAAAATTATTACAAAAATAAATAAATAAATAAATATGAGCCAGCAGTGTGCAGCAGCTGCCAAAAAAGCCAACACAGTTCTAGGCTGCATCAACAGAGGGATAGAATCAAGATCACGTGAAGGGTTAATATCACTTTATAATGTCTTGATAAGGCCACACTTGGAATACAGCATTCAGTTTTGGGCGCCACGATGTAGAAAAGATGTGGAGACTCTAGAAAGAGTGCAGAGAAGAGCAACAAATATGATTAGGGGACTGGAGACTAAAACATATGAAGAACGGTTGCAGGAACTAAGTATGTCTAGTTTAATGAAAAAAGGGCTAGGGGAGACGTGATAGCAGTCTTCCAATATCTCAGGAGTTGCCACCAAGAAGAGGTAGTCCAACTATTCTCCAAGGCACCTGAGGGTACAACAAGAAGCAATGGGTGGAAACTAATCGAGGAGAGAAGCAACTTAGAACTGAGGAGAAATTTTGTGACAGTTAGAAGAATTAATCAGTGGAACAGCTTGCCTCCAGAAGTTGTGAATGCCCCAACACTGAAAGTCTTTAAGAAGATGTTTGATAGCCATTTGTCTGAAACGGTATAGGGTTTCCGCCTGGGTGGGGGGTTGGACTAGGAGACCTCCGAGGTCCCTTCCAACTCTGCTATTGTATTGTATTTGTATCAATGCAGAATCTTTGGGATACAATGAAGACCTACGCCAGAGGTTTGATAATATATTATACAAGGAAAATAAATACAAAGAAAAGACAAGCCTTTAAAATACTAGACGACAATTACAAGAGATTTGAAAAAGAGTTACAGAAATCTCCACAAAAGAAGGACATTAAAATAAAAATGGATGCAATCAAACATAAAATGGGGTTAATGGAAAAGGAGGAATTAGCACAAAAAATTCGAGGTGCTAAACAGAATTACTTTGAAAATGCAAATAAACCAGGCAGATGGTTAGCGTATAAATTGAAAAAAAGAGAGAGAATCAAGAAAAATAATGCAATTAATAGATGATCAAGGGCAAATTTGTTATGGAAATGAAGAGGAGAAAGAAATTATAAAAGATTACTATGGAAAATTCTATGAACAAGAGAATATAGAAGAGGGAGGAGCTAAACAATATTTGCAGTTAGTGAATCTACCACAGATACCTAAAGAAACTGAAATGATGCTAGAAGGCAATATAACCATGATGGAGTTAACCAAAGCACTTAAAAAACAAAACAATGGAAAGGCTCCAGTTCCGGACGGACTTCCAGTGGAATTTTATAAGACATTGTAGGAATCATTGTGTCTTCCATTACTAGAAGTTATGAATGAGGTTACGTCAAATATAAGGATACCTAAATCATGTTCAGAAGCATATATTACACTTGTGCTAAAAGAGGAGGCTGACCCACTTCAAATTAAGAATTGTAGACCTATTCCTCTGCTAAACTCAGACTGTAAGATATTTGCTTTCATATTGGCAAAACGACTCAAAAAAAATTAAACAACTTTATTCACCCTGATCAAAATGGGTTTCTACCAAAGAGACAAATTAAAGATAATATGAGAATAATTCTGGAACTTTGGAATATTATGGGGCACATCCTGAAAAACAAATGGAACATAGATGAAGAAAGAGGAGAAAACGTAGTACAGATAATATCCGAGATATTAGTAAACATTTTAGAGATATCCCAAGAGAAGATGATGGATGGCATAGATGAAGCATTTCGAGTATATACAAGATACGCAGTGAGAAATGCTCTTCCAAGGGAAGTCCATGTAAGATTGACCAAGAAAGCAATCAATCTACAAATACTACAGAAAATGAGAGATAGAAAATTAGAATATAAAGGCAAGGAGGTTGTAGTTCTGAAACAAATTCCAAGAAGAGTGAGTGAGAAGAGAAGAGAATATCAATTCTTGACTAAGGTTCTGATTTTTAAAAAGTGTTAATTATAGATGGCTCATACCGGAAGGTTTATTATTTATATGGCAAGGACAAATATATAGAATAAATACAATTGACAAGGCAGAAGCTTTCTATGCAGAATATTTCAGAGAAATGGCTGAGAAAACTGGAAAACATGAACTAGTGTTACAACTACTGGAGACACCCATAATTGAGATTGAAAAAGTAGAAGGAGCCATAGGCGGAATTGCTAAAGAAGAAGGTGCTGTGGGTGGTGCAAATCTCAGAGAACAACGAGAACCCAGATCAACTAGAGTTATAAATCCTGTATATAAAGTATAAATATGGAGGGAAAAAATGATCACAATCAATATAAATGGAGCAATTAAAAGAAGGAAAATATTTCACAAATTAGAAAAACTAAAATTAGACTTAATCTGCCTACAAGAAGTGCATATTCAAAAGAGACATGAACACCTACTAACACAAGCAAAGCTTGGGAAAATATTTACTACACTGGTGAATTGCAAGAAAAGAGGAGTGATCTTTGATATTAAAGATAACATTCCAGTGAAATTAATCTATGCAGATGAAGAGGGAAGAATTTTGATGGTGGAAATTATGGATAATATTAAAAAAATACTCTTAATTGGAATCTATTTTCCTAATGAAAAGCAAGATGAATTTTATAAAAAACTGCACAAAAAAATCTCGGACTTGGACTATGTTGATATTTGTATGATGGGAGACTTCAATGGCATTGTAAACCAGAATATGGACCATAAAACACACAAAACAACAAAGCTAAATAGAAAACTGCTTCCGAAATCCTTCTTTAGGATGATAATGAAATAAACTTAAAGACACATGGAGAGAAAGAAATACTACAAAAGAACAATATACTTTTTATTCAAATAGACATTCATCATTTTCCAGAATTGATATGATATGGGCCTCAACAGAATTGGTTTGCAATGTACGGGAGTTCCGGTTCCGGCTCCCGAGAGCGACGGGTGCATCTGCTCGCCCTGCGCGCTCCTGGTGGGCTCCCCCTTGATCGAGGGGGCACTGGGTGCCCCGAAGAGGTGCCCAGCCGAGGGGGCTGCTAGCTGGGGGTCCCCGGAGTCGGCGGCGGCCGCAGGGGGCTCCTGGCATTGCCCTAGGCACCGGGAGGCGAAAGGGGGTTCGTGGGAGCTTCTTGCTACCGCGCGCTTCGCAACGGGGCTGCCGGACGAACCAGCATCGTGAAGGCTGCAGTCGCTGTATGGTCAGGTGGAAACTTCCCCCCGTTCCCTAGCTTGTTCTAAAAGGGGGGAAAATTGCCAGCTGTTTTTAGAGCTATTCTCAACTCGGACTGGAGAAGCGTGACTGGAGGGAGGGGGATTCCCCCCCCTCGGACAGGCGGCTATAAACGTTGTTGCTCTCTGCTCTAGAGGAGGAGGAAGGGAGAGAGCCATGCAATGATTTCACACTCATAACAAAGGCGAATTTTGGACTGTAATTTTATAAACGAGGTGATGATCTGAAAACTTTGGAAACTTTGAAAACTTTTTGTTATGCCTTCTAACTCCGAAGCTGGCAGGGCAAGATGGCATACTTCTGTCGTCTTCATAGACACTGAAATCTGACTCCACCCATAGGATCCCCAGGCATCCTGTCTTTGTCTCCGTGACACTCAGATAAATCTCTTGTTGTACTGGACTCCGCTTGGAACAAAGGACTTTATTACTCTATTGCCAGAAGCTGTAAGCAGAAAAAGTTTCCCTCTGCTTGGACTCCTTGCCTCCTAATCTCTCTTGGCGGTTTCCCTCTCTAATTGCTTCCTCTCTGTATTGACTTTGTACTTTTTCTGCTCATCATAATGCCACCAAAAAGACCACCCCCGGGGAAGCCGGGCTTTGCTGTCTCCGCCCCGACATTTACAGTATCCAGTCCCAGTGGACAACAGACCCGAACCTCCCTGTTGCAGCCCAAGCCTTCTGAGACGGACTTCCAGCAGATGTTTCAACAAATCTTAAAGGGACAGGAGGACTTAAAAAGTCAACTAAAGGAGATGAATGAGCAGCTTAAGCAGAATCAGGACCGGGTGATGAAAAATTCACAGAGATTGGATCTTTTGGAGGAGGGGACGGCTGAGATGAGGGGGGAGGTGAAGGAGGTGCAGAAGGGGAACCAAGATCTTGAGAACCACCAGATAAAAACGGAATTTGAAAGAATGTCCTTTTTCCTTAGGTTTCAAAATGTGGTTGAGGCGGATGATGAAGATTTAAGGGACATCATGACAAATCTTTTGGCTGAATATATTCAAAAAGAAAAACAACAGATGGGGTGGGACTTGGACCTGGTTTATAGAGTAAACCCAGTATACGCTAGAACACACAATGTCCCAAGGGAGGTACACATTAAATTTCTTAGAAAGACTACAAGAGATGAGATTCTGAGTGCACAAAGGGGGCAAGCTTTGAAATATCAAGATAGAGAAATAACCATTCTGAAATAGATCCCTAAGAAAGTGAGAGAGAAAAGAAAAAATTATTCGTAATTAGCGAAGAAGTTATACCAGAAAGGGGTGTGGTTCAAATGGCTGATGCCTGAAGGCATGTTAATATTCTGGGAGGATACAAGAGTTAGAATTAACACAACTATAGAGGCTCGGGCCTTTATGGAAAAAAATTAAGTACTCCTAGATAAATCCGATGATACACCAGATTTACAGGACACGGGAGGGGCCGGAGCTCTGCTGGCGGGGGGAGAAGGGGCAATACCAAGAAAACTCAGATCACAAAAATGAGCAAGAAAATCTGCTTGATATAAAGTGATTGAAATTATTACTTGAATTTATATGCTGACAAAATAGTACTATTTAGTATTAAACGTATTTATGTATAAATGGAAATTATGAGTATGGGGGGAAGGCACACCTCCTACATATTGTGACTGCCAAAATTTGTAATCTATTCCACCACCCCTTTCCTTTCTATTTTTTTAAAAACCAATAAAATTTTGTTTAAAAAAAAAAGAATTAGTTTGCAATGTACAAGAAATTGAGATTGAAACAAGCACATGGGCAGATCATAATCCAATTACAATTAAATGGAAAGGCCAAAGGACAAGATCTAGATGGACATTAAATAATATCATATTGAAAGAAAAAGATTTTATACAGAAAATGGAAAAAGAATTGGCTTTTTTCTTTACAGAAAATAGAAAAGAAGATACATCAGTGAAGAATCTTTGGAACACAATGAAGGCTGTTATTAGAGGTCTGATAATAGATTATACAAGGAAGAGAAATTCAAAGAAAAGACAAATGCACAAAGTCCTAGACAATGTCTATAAAAAACTTGAAAAAGAGCTACAGAGATCACCACAAAAAAAAGATGTTAAAATAAAAATGGATATAATCAAACATAAAAAGGATCTACTGGAAAAGGAAGAACTGGCACAAAAAATCAGAGGCACTAAACAGAATTATTTTGAAAATGCAAATAAACCAGGCAGATGGTTGGCATATAAATTGAAAAAAGAGGGAGAAGCAAAGAAAATATTCCAATTAAGAGATGAGGAAGGACAAATTCATTATGGAAATGCTGAGAAAAAGAAAATTATACAAGACTACTATGCTAAGCTGTATCAACAAGAGAAAATGGAAGAGGGGGAGTTAAAAAACATTTACAGGATGCTAATCTTCCCCAGATATCAGACGAAACTAGAATAATGTTGGAAAGTAAAATAACAATGATAGAGCTAACAGAAGCACTTAAAAAACAAACTGATGGGAAAGCCCCTGGTCCAGATGGATTACCAGTGGAATTCTACAAAACATTTGAAGAAACCTTGTCTCTCCCACTTTTAGAAGTTATGAATGAAGTGATATCAGAGCAGAATACCGAAATCATGGTCAGAAGCATACATTGCATTGCTACCTAAAGAGGAGACTGATCTAGCACAAACCAAGAACTATAGACCAATATCTTTATTAAATTCAGATTACAAGTTATTTGCATCTATATTAGCAGAGAGACTCAAAAAGTATCTAAATAGCTTTATCCACCCTGATCAAAATGGCTTTTTACCAAAGAGACAAATTAAAGACAATATGAGAATGATTTTGAATACCTTGGAATTCTATGAAGCCCATTCTGAAAAACAAATGGCTTTGATGTTTCTCAATACACAGAAGGCTTTTGACAATGTGAATTGGCAATTCATGTTTTTACAATTGGAACAGATGGATTTTGGTAAGAAATTTATCCAAACCATACAAATAGTATACCATAAACAGCCCGCAAAGATAATGGTAAATGGAGAATTGACAGATTCTATTGAAATAAAGGTACGAGACAAGGTTGCCCATTATCACCGTTACTTTTTGTCTTAACATTAGAAGTCTTAAATAGAAAGATTAGAGGAGAAGAAGAAATAAAAGGAATGAAAATTAAAAAAGAAGAATACAAGCTACAAGCATTTGCAGATGATTTGGTTTTTATTCTTGAAGACCCACTAGAGACAGCACTCAAATTGTTAGAAAGAATGGAGGAGTATGGAAAAGTAGCAGGCTTGAAAATAAATAAAGACAAAACAAAGATTCTGACAAAGAACATACCATCAAGACGAAAGGAAGAGTTGGCAGAAGCTTTGCAGATTCAAATCACAAGTAACGTTAAATATTTGGGGATATATTTATCAGCTAGATGTAGCACTCTCAAGGAGGATAATTATACTAGACTAAAACAACAAATTGCGACTGACTTGAGGAAATGGGAAAACCTGCAACTATCAATGATAGGAAGAATCTTTACAATTAAAATGAACATTTGACCCAGAATTTTATACCTGTTCCAGACAATTCCAATCAGATTGGGCAAGGACTTTTTTGAAGAGCTAAATAAAATAGTCTTGAAGTTTATTTGGCAAGGGAATAAAGAATAAAACTTAAATTGTTACAAGATGCTAGAACAAGAGGAGGATTGGGCTTACCTGACTTGGAGTTATATTATCAAGCAACAAACCTGATGTGGATTAAGGAGTGGGTAACACTAAAAAAACCTCCAGATTATTGAATGTAGAGGGTCATGATTTACTTTTGGGATGGCATGTTTTTTTATGGTATAAGGGAACTGTCAGGGGAAGATTTCACCCTGAAGAAAATGAAGTCTAGGATCGGGCTGATTTCCAACAGCATATACATTAAGATGCGAAGAAAAAGAAAATAAAGATTCTGGGAAGCATATTCTAATTAATAAACAAACTTTAATACAAAAATAATAAATGTAAATAAAACAGAAACTAATTGTTACATTTTGATAAAAGTGTTCCATCTGCCAGTTTTACTGGCAGCCGGACAAAAGATCAGAAGTAGCTCTCTCTCTCTGGAATGTGTGAAGAGCAGGCGCAGTATATCACTGTCAGATAAGACTTTATGACCTGCGCAATAACTCTTTCTCAGTTTAACTATTTAGTGTCAGTTCAGTCAGTTCATGTCTAGCAAACATTTTAACGTAGTGACATCCCTTCTTTTGCTAGTCTGGGCTGACGTCATCAAATCATCAATTAAGGCACATCTTCTTTCGCAGATACTCGTGTTGATTTACAGGAAGTGGTTTGTTGAGCATATCTGCAATCTCATCATGTGTAGAAACATATTGCAATTTAACAAAACCTTGCTTAACTAATTGCTTTGTGTTTTGATAACGAATGTCAATGTGTCTGGACCTAGAACCTGTGAAATGTGACTCAGAAATATAAACCACAGATACATTATCTTCCATCACGGTGATTGGTCGAATCGGACGGGTCCAGATATCTGTGATCAAAGCATCAAACCACTTTAGAGAATTACAAGCATCTGAAACACAAGCATATTCAGCTTCAGTAGATGAACATGAAACAAAACTCTGTTTTCTCACTTGCCAGTAAACAGGACATCCATTCAGGAACATCATGTAACCAGAAGTGCTTTTGCATGACTTCTTATCGCTTGCCCAGTCGGCGTCAGCATAACAAATCAACTGTGGATGATCAGTGTGTGTTGGTTCTAGTAATAACTTCATGTGTTTAGTGTGTTTCAGGTATTTCAACAACTTCTTAATGCATGCCCAATGAAATTGTGTTGCCTTACCTACATGTCGTGATAAAAGATTAACACTAAGTGCAATGTCAGGCCTGGTCCAACTACTAATGTATAATAGTGAACCAATGACTGAACGATGAAGTGTTTGATCCTCGAACTCAGGACTTGGTTCATGTGTTAAGTTGTGAAAATCTGTTTGCATGGGTGTCTTTGTTGTGTTAGCATCTTTCATGTTGCAATGATGCAGAATGTGGTCAATTTTCTCCTCTTGTGAAAGACTAAACCCCTTCTATGTCTTTTCAATCTGAACACCTAAATAAGTGCTAATGTGTCCTAAAGATTTCAGTGTGAAGTATCTCTGCAAACTTTTGGCAAAAATCTCACTCATTTTCTTATTTGGACCAATATAAACAATATCATCAACATAAACAAGAGTTATCTCATATGCATTGTTAGATCTTTTTGTGATCACGCATTCATCAGTTTCGGACTTAATAAAGCCCATTGAATTTAGTTTGTCAGTAAGACATAAATAACACATTAAACCTGACTGTTTCAGACCATAAAGACTTTTGTTCAGGAACCAGGTATCCCCTTCTTGTTTTCGGAATCCTGGAGGGCTTCTCACATAGATCTCTTCATCTAGGTCTGCATGCAGATAAGCTGTGTCCACATCAAATTGGAAAACTTCTAAACCAAGAATAGTTGCAGTGGTTAAAGCAATTTTTACACTTTCAGCTCTGACTGTTGGTGAGTAAGTGTTTGTGTAGTCCTCAGGATAACATTGAGCGAAACCCTGAGCTACAAGTCTGGCTTTGTATAAAGACTCACCATTCGGTTTCTTCTTGATTCTGTAGACCCATCGAGTGCCAATGACTTTCTTGTTTGCTGGAGGTTTTGCAGGTGTGAATACATTAAGTTTCTTTAAACTGTCCATTTCATCCTGCATTGCATCATACCATTTGTCTTGCTCTGAATCAGGAAGCTGTTTGATTTGTGTGAATGTCTCAGGAGGAAGAGTAACGTTGCAAATCAAAGGTAATGGTGTTTTTGTCAGTTGCCATGAATATCGTTGTGGAGGGATTCCTTTTGTGACCCTCTTGGAACATCTAGAAACAACAGACCAGTCTTCTTCTTCATCCTCATCCTCGTCCTCACGTTCGTCGCTAGCATCAGCATCCGCGGCTTGCGAAGACGGAACATCAGGTTGTGGAGAACTGGTAGAAGGAATATCTGCCTGCGAATTGTCATCAGGCTGCGTGGCATCTGGAACACCATCTCTAGGAAAATGAACTCCAGGATCATTGGAATGAATCCTGTACCAGTCAATGTCTTCCTCAAAATTAGCAGATTGTGAAATGACAATCACATGTTTAGTATCAATGAATTTGCACCATTTTGAGTCATCATCAATACACATAAATCTCAGTCTCTTTGGTCCTTGAGTTAAGGGAGTGTTCACCATAGCATATGAACCAAAAATGTGGAGGTTCTTGAGAACAGGCTTGTAGCCATACAGCAGGTAGAAAGGAGTTTGATTGATTACACTGCTCCAAGTACGGTTGACAATGTAATTTGCATATTTGATTGCTTCACCCCAGCATATGCTACCAAGGTTGGCATCTTCTAGAAGACAACGCATCATGGTTTGTAGAACCCCTTGTCTTCTTTCTACGACTCCGTTATGAGCCGGTGTATATGGAGCAGATGTCTGATGAAGAATTCCATTCTTACGCATCCAGTCCTGGAAACGCTGAGACATGAATTCTGCACCACGGTCACTCTGGATTCTGGCGATGCGAACTTGGTATTGTGTAGAAACAAAAGCTGCAAAGTCTTTAAAAATCTGAAAGGTCTCAGATTTCTCTCTCATAGGATATACAAATCCATATCTAGAATGATTATCTACTATTGTTAAAAAATACTTTCTGCCACCAAGTGTTGGTCGGAAAGGACCCACTATGTCAATGTGTACCAAATCAAAAATGCGTGTTGACCGGCGTGTAGCGTGTTTTGGAATTGCAGCCGCCTTGGATTTAGCCTTTTTGCAAACCGCACAATCCAAAAACACCCTACACCCCTTTAGATCCAAACCTTTTGCGAACTCCGGCATCTTTCTAAGAACACGGAAACTGGCATGTCCCAATCTTCTGTGCCACTTGTGAATACACCTGGAATGCAAAGGTTTACCAGTTAGTGAATTCTCAACATTAACAGTTTCATGAGGACCCTCAGGCTTGCTCTGAGCAACCTGTTTCTGTTTTCTCTGTTTGTTGCCTTTAGGAGCCTTTGGCACAGTAACGTTTTCTCTCTCTGGGCCAACTCTCTCTGGGTCTGCATTGTGCCTTTTTGGAGTTTGCATACTTGCCTGTGCTTGCCCTTTAGGCTTTGGCTTTAAGTAATAAACACCACCAATCAGCATGGTTTCAGCAACAATATCACCATCTTTAACTATGTAACTTGCTTTTTCGAGGTGGTGAACCTGGAACTTTCTAGACAAGTGACTTTGACTAAGCAAATTACTGGTTGCTGAAGGTATGTAATAAACATCAGGGATGTATGTATCGAGCTCTTCAATGTAAACAGTTCCTTTTCCCATGACCTTGCAAGTGTGGTTGGTGAAGGAATACAGTTCTCGATACTCGGGCTCTGGCTCGCCCATCTCTGTGAAAAGTTCCCTTCTGTGGGTAACGTGCAAAGCTGCTCCACTATCTAAAGTCGACAAAAGACGTCTGTCGAACTTTGGATCAGGTTGTGGAACGTTGGTTATGGCCAGTGTTACAAGTGGAGCTTGTGGATCACGCCTTGGACCACGACGACCTTGTATTCCGCCTCTACCTCTGCCTCTGGAGTCTGTTCCTCTGGGCTGGTACGTGGCGGGAGCTGGAACTCGTTGGGGACAATCCCGGGTGTCATGCCCCACACGGTTGCAGGTGTAGCATTTTGGCATTCTTGGAACGTAGCCTCTTCCTCGGAAGGGACGTCTGGCTGGAGCCTTTGATGCTGGAGGTCGTTGCAGATGTGGTGTAGCTAACTTGATAGCTTCCTCTTCCACTAAAAGTCTGCAAACGTGGTTAACTGTGCGTTGAGCAATTTGCACGTAGTTAATCTTTGCAACAGCATCTTTCCATTCATAATTCAATGAGTTAATGATGATGCTAATCATTTCGATATCATCGATTACATGGCCATTTTGTCTCAATTCACTTCTCATTCTTTTCAGTTTGGTCAAATGTCCACCAATTCGTTCACCAGGTTTCAACTTCGAACCATGGAACTCAGACATGAGCAAACATGAAGATTCAATTGAAACGGGCCTGTAGCAATCTTCCAAAATAGCCCAAATTTGTTGGGCAGTTGCATCAGGAGGAAAGGTACCCTGGATCTCAATTTCCATTGACATGAGCAAAGTCGTGATTGCTCTGTTTCCAGGTCTCTCATCGCAGGTGTCCACGGTTCAGGAGGAGGATTAAAAATCATGCAATGTGTGCCTTCTCTTCGAAGCAAGAGCGCAATTTCACTGACCCAGGCTTTATAATTCTCTCCTGACTCCTTCAATTTGGACTCACCAGTCAATGGAGTGACTGGAAGTACCTGCTGAGGAAAATGCATCGGAACAATTTGTTGATCAGGTTGCAAAGCTGGTTATTGAACCAGGGGTTGCTGGAGTTGCACCATTGGCCTTTGCGTGGCAACATCAAATTGACTTCCTTGCATTCGCCTTTGGCTTTGCCTTTTTCCATCTAGGGAGGATTCAGCACCACCAGGGGGTGTTGAAGACTTATCCTTTGGAGGCAAAGTTTTGGCTTCTAAAGGACTCATAGCTAAATCTTTAAAACTTTCATGGAGCTGTTTCATCTTTTGCTCTAATAATTTTTCTCTGCCAGCAGATGGCAGTGCAGCTTCACTTCTTGGCTGCAGACCTCTATACATGGCCGGAAGTTCAATGGGCTCAAAGGGGTCACGTGACCTTGGTGACGTGTACATATCTCTTTGTTCTGATTGACCAATGAACTCTGTGGGGTGTGTCTTAGGCTGTTGTTTTGAAGACAATATGGCGTCCTCAGACATTTTGGGAGTGGGGGAGCCCTTCCTGCTCCTCTTCATCTCCTCAAAGCACTCTCTCGCCTCCCTAGCATATTTTTCAAACAGCTCTAATTGATTACGATAGCTTTGCATTTCTTCCCCCGTGCCTGGGAAGGATTCATAAACTTTGCTTTCTGCGTGGGAGTATTTTTTCTCTGCCGGCAGTTGTTGTTTAGACTTTTGCCGTTCATTAATTGTATCTTGATAATGAGGAAGATTTACTGACCTCAGTCCGTAGATCTCGCCTTCTGTAGCTCCTTCCCCCACATCTGGCTCGGCACCTGGAGAATCTTGCTCCTCTGTGTCTGAGGGAATGGATTCTTTCGAGCGCTTTCCATGTCCGCGTTTTTTTCTTTTCTTTCTCTTCTTCGACATGGCTAATTAGCCTTAGTCGGTTATCTTAAGATAGCACGAAGGGAAAGCAGCCGTAAATTATAGCCATCTCGGCTTCCATCAATTAACTCTGTTACCATAAACCAACCTCTGCTACCAAGTTGTCAGGGGGAAAAAACACCCTGGAGAAAAATGAGATCAATGGACCGGGCTGATTCCCTTCAGCATATCTTTTGAGATATTAAGAAAAATAAAATAAAAGTCTTTGAGAAGTATATTCTAATTAATAAACAAACTTTAATAAAAGTAAATAAAACAGAAAGTTAACTAATTGTTACATTTTGATAATAAAAGCTCCGTCTGCCAAATTGGCAGCCGGACAAAAGAACAAAGGAATGGAGTTCTGGAATGTGTGAAGCATGTGCAATAAATCACTTTTGAGATAACTTTGTTTTATGACCTGTGCAATAAAGCTTTCTTAGTTTAACTCTTGAGTGTCAATTCAGTCAGTTCAGGCCTAGCAAACTTTTTAACATCGTGACAGCCCTCAACAGGATGGGCCCAGGCGACTGGCAAACACGAATAGACCACTACCTGCTAATACAACACATCTCACCCAGCGCCACTACTGGAAGAAGCCCAAACGCTCATGGGCCGCCGTCTCAGGTCCCACCTGGACAGGCTACACCCCAACTATTCCACAGAAACACCCCCAGATTCCATGAGCAAAGTCAGATCATTCAGCATAGGCGTCCTGGTATACATGCACAATTACACGGGGGGGGGGGGGGCTCTGTGGATACCTGTGACCATCGTCGGCATCACCGGCCTGAGATCCTACTTGGTAAGACTCAAGGACGGACGACATTGGAGGAGGCACATCAACCAACTCCGGGGCCAAATAACCAACTCCCCACTCTGACAACCAGCAGTGATTCCTCCACAACTCGAGCAGCACCACCTCCCGACTGTTACGGATGCATCACAGGACTTATCTGACGGCGATGTGGGCTGGGCAGAACCACCACCAGAAGTTCCAGCCGGGGCCTGTGAAAGTTTCCAGGAGGTTCCACCAGGCAGGTCCGAAGAAGCGTCATGTCCGTCCAACCTGCGTGAGGGCAACCAGCAAACTGAATTGTGCAGGTCTAGCCGGGCAACGCAAAGGCCTGCCTACTTACGGGACTATGTTACCAGTTTGAATGTTCCATCCTAGAGGGGAGGGGTGTTAGATCCTCCCCCCCACTATTGCGGCTAAACAATAGAAGTCTCCACTCAGATCCTCTGTTGCCGGCGGGAACAGAGGAGCACCTGATTGGCTGAGAGGCTGGACAGCTTCCATTTATAAAGGGGAGCTGGCCGACCATCTCCTCAGTGGATGTTTGCACGTACTTCAATAAAGAGCTGTTATCGCTAGCCTTTTGTGTCTTCCTTTACCCGATCTAACAATAGGGTCTCCTACTTTAGCAGGGGCTGGACTAGAAGACCTCCAAGGTCCCCTCCAGCTCTATTGTAGATTTCTTTTTGTATTCTATTTCGCCTATGAAAGTCACATGAATATATCATAATTTACAATGTGTATTTTTGAAAGACTCCCTTAATTCATTCAAAGGTCATAAAATCGATCAGGGAACCAGGGTGACCTGGTTTTTGACTGACGCAACTTACAACTGATAACGCTGGGCTCATTGATGGCTGAACGTTGAGAGGCCTCCCTGTAACAGATATGAGGAGGGGACCAGGGCTCAGCCCCATTCCTGGCTTAACAAACTAAGTTGACAAACGTTGCATGGTTTCCAAAGGCGATCACGACCCATGGGAAGAGACTATGTGGGATCCAGATATTTTCCTGAAGGCTTTGATTCAATGGTCCATCTATGTGGATAATAAAGAGAAGTTTTTTTGGAGGACGTTAGATCTGCCCCCAGGGGAGTGTTCAGCTCTTGGCATCTGCCCTACTCTACATGCTTCAATTTCTGCCGGAATTCAACCAAGTGTGGAGATGTCCCAGACATCGTCGATGACGGATGGTGGCCACCACCCTTCTCCATTGGCACCTGTGGCTCTGGGACCTTCTCATGGCTTCCTCTCTCTCTAATTAAATTGTCCTGGCTTTCTCTGTTTCCAAAATCTCCCTGCTAGGTCCTGTTTCCACAACGTCCCTTCGTGGTCCTTCACGATATAAGAATTATCTTCATGCTTCCTCCCTTTCCCCAAAGATCAGCTGGAAGGGAGGTGCCCAGAGGGTCCTTGGTTGCCCCCTCCCCTCTTTGGAAGAGCCTTATAGCTCCCGCTGCCTTAAGAAAGTTCCAAACACCCTTAAAGATCCATCTCCTCCTGGGCACCCTTTCTTTTAACTATTGCCATCTAGCAGACGGTACAGGACAATAAAAACAAGGACAAGTACACTGAAAAAGAGCTTCCATCCCAGAGCAGTAATTATCTTGAATTCTACTGTAGAGGGCAACAGAAATGCAATATCAGGAGTTTTCAATTTCATCGTATAGAATGTATAGTTCTATACAATTGCATACTTTTATTTTTAATGTATAATATACTGTACACTAAAGAAGGCACAACTTTGTTATATGAGGTGCCAAGACAATAAAGTAAAGGATTAAACTATTTAACTATGATAATTTGGTTTTGGAGATGCTCTGGATGACTTTGGAGAGGAGCTGGCTACTAATGAGAGCAGGGTTGATCCGATGGCCATACTGCCGGAAGATTACTTCCATGGACCCAGCTGCAGCCTGAGCCACGGAGGCTTTGGGATCCTCTTGCAGATCCCGGAGACCTGGAAGGAATCCAGAAAAGAAATGATTACCAGGATCCACCTTGAGAACCAGGGTGATCAGGGACGGAGCTTCTGGCGAGAAAGTCTCCGCTTCAAGCAAGGGAACTTTGAAACTCACCCAGGAAAACTTCTTCGATTTGTTTGGAAGTCACCAGATCCCGTGTCATGTATTGTGCGCAGCAGCCTAGACACATGCAAAGAAAAGGTTGGTGGAGTTGGCAGAGACGGCTAAATCGACTGATTCAAGAAAGAAAATGCAGAATTCTTTTATTTCTACTTGGAAGAGTTGCTTTGGGACTTTACGGGATGGTCCCAGGAATTGGGTCTGTCTAGAGATGGAATGGAAAGAATTTCATACGACTCGTACTTATGACGGTTGCAGAGTCTTGGGGGTCACGTGATCACTTTTTGCAACCTTCGAGCGAGCAAACTCCAGAAGGAAGCCAGATTCACTTAACAACTATGTGACTCACTTAACAACCACAGCAATACCCTTAAGAAAGGGGGCCGTGTGTGTGTCTCTCTGTGTGTGTGTGTGTGTGTGTGTGTGTGTGTATAGTAATGGTCAGCATGCCTGGCCTTAGGCCGCCCGCCTGCCCTGGTTTTTCCTCCCCTCCTTCCAGAGTTTGCACTTGGGGTTACCAATTAAGAGGGCAGCTGCCTCTCGGGACGAAGGATTCTGGCTCTTTAGGAATTCCACCATCTGCTCCAACATTTCAGGCAGGTTTTCCTTGCATCGATTGATCTGGGGAACACAAGGCCACAAACAAGGCAATGAACTCTGTAGCTTCCTCTTTTGTTCTTTCTAAGGTTTCTAGTCCTCATGTCCTCAACAACAATGTCTTCAATAACATATTGAATTTTATTATACTTTATCGTATCGTATTGTACTTTAAACTATAAGATTGTTATACTATACTATCTTTTATTATACTAAACAATATTATTATACTATACTAGACTTGACTGGACTGGACTAGACTGGATTATTATACAATGCAATACAATATACTATTACATTATATTAAAAGTATTAGTATAATATAGTTTAATATTGTATTGTATTATGCACACACACATTTATGTTGTTAAAGACAATTTTATCCAAGTTAAAACCAAAAAGGAAAATAAAGAAAAATAATAGATAGTGAAAAAAGAATAGAAAAAGAAAAGGGAAAGAAAGATGATAAGGAAATGGCTTCTGGTCTTATAAATGCATTTATGTTTTGCCCTCTTTACATCGTAATTTCCCTTTTCCACAAACTGCCATTTCTAATCTCAAACCCACAAATCAGCAAGGTTTTTAGTCCTCATGATGGTATGGAACTTCTGCTGTTCCCAAGGGAACAACAACCCAAGAAGAATCCCTCTAGTCGATTTAGTCTAGTGGTTGAGGCCTCAGGCAACAAACCAGGAGCCGAGGAGGAGGGGGAGGAGAAGCATTAGGGACGTCCACCATCTTGAATGATTTATCAAAAGAACAAAGGAAGGAGAAAAAGAAAATATAATATACTCTAATCCGGAAGAAAAGGAGCCAGCTGGGCTCCTACTTACCACCTCCGAGCAGATGCTGGAATACATGCTCTGGAGACTGGTGTAAATCTCGTAGTCAAACAAAGTCTCTGGAAACTCCTCCCACTTCATAAAGGAGACGCAGGAGGTCAGGGCGTTCCTGGAGAACTGGGCCGAGGGAGGAAAGGAGGCATCAGAGGAGCCGGTTCTGAGGTTATCCATCTTTCGCAGAGAAAAGCCAGACTTCTCCTTGCTCAGAGGTGGGAAAGGGGATGAGCCACCCCAAGAGGAAGCTAAAGCAGGGCAAGGGTCCCCCTGAAGGCCAGAGTTCCTCACAATTCAACCCTGACTCTCTTCTATTGGTACCAGGCAAACAATCAAGCAGAAAACAACCCCCTAATCCAAGAACGACCCAACAGAAAACCTGCACCCACATCAAAATGATCGGGCATTAAGCAGAGGTCAAACCCTCCCTTCCAACCTACTGATGCTGTCACCTAGTTGGGTCAGGAAAGGCCTGCAAGAAAACAACCAGGTTCAGAGAACACCAAGGACCTCACAACTTCAGGATTGTCCAGAATCTCTTTGCCTTCTCCAGAGGGTCCACATGATGCAACCATGTTGCCCTGAGTGAAGATGGGGGTACAGCATGGTCTCATGGAGAAGGGAGCATGAAAGAGCAGGAGCTTAGTTGACCCCGCCCTTCAACTCACCTCTTGGGTCCAAGGATTAGCCAACTGGATGACGAGAGGAATCAGGCTGCGCAGGATGGATTTGGTCAGATTCCGCTCTGTCTCCTTGACCCCATTTAAGACCAGGCCAAAAAGAGTGATGGAGGTGTTGCGCAACTCGATGTCCTCCTACGAAGGAAGAGAAATGGGTCAGTCCCTCCAATAGCATTCAGGAAGTGGGAGGCATTGTGAGAACCTAGAAGAACAAACTGCAACACACACAATAGTGAGCTGAGCAAAAACTGAGAGCAGAAATTTCAGACGAGAAAACATCTCAAATTCGATTCTTCTTTTTTTCCTGAAATAGAAAGGCAGGGAGGGATCCACTAAACCTTCAATAAAAGCCTTCATCACCTCCATCCTCTTCATCTGATCTGCCTCAGTTTCCCACTCACAAGACAAGGAGGAAGAGGAGTCTGGCAACTGTTTCTCCAGACAAGGCCATGGGGATGGTTGGCCATGGGTGTAAAAGGCTTGCAGACCAACCTCTATGGTGTGACCGAGGGAGCTGTTTTCCCATCTTAGCAGCCTTCAGATGTGGGGACTTCAACCTCTGGAGTTCTCAGGCCAGCAGAGTTGAAATCCACACACCTTAAAGGGTCTGAGATCAAGCAACACCAATCTGGATTTTTAATAAATATGGAGAGTGATTGATAGTGGTTTGGTGAAGCTGAAGAGAGTGGCAACCTTCTCCAGCTCTCTGGAAGGGCTCAAGGATCATCTGAAAGCTCACACACTCTTTTAGATGAGAACAGCACAGTTATTGCTGAACTATTTCTAAGCCTTTTTGATAAAATTGGAATTCTGCAGATGTTACCCAGGCCATCTTTATGGGAGAAGAAGAGAGAGGGAGGGAAGGAGAGGAAGAGAAAGCGGGTGGTGGTGGTGGTGGATTAGTTTGTCGTGATTTGGTTGACGTACATCAGCAAAATACTTCCCCAGGACCGGAATAAGATTGACAGCTTTCCATCCATAGGTTTGAACTTTCAGATACCGGAATAGGAACTGAAGAGTCCGTAAGGATTCCTTTGCCACACTTTTTTCTGGGTGACAAGCACAGTTGACCACAGGGACTAGCACCGGCTCTAACATCGTATTCTGGAGGAAGGAGGGAAAAAAGGGAGCAATTAAACATGGTCACTGAAGTTCTCTGTGTCTATGAATGACAAACACAGAGAAGCCCCCATAACCTAGAATCACAGGGTTGAAAGGGAACTTGGAGGTTTATAGTTATAGTTTATAGTTTATTTAATTTATAGACCACCCCCGGCGAGTAGGGACTCGGGGCTGTGTACAGACCATTCGTAATAAAAACAATAAAACAATAAAAATGACATAAGACATAAGACATGAAACATAAACAACTCACACACACGGTCTGTTATAAAATCCCAAAACCAATTAAATATTAAGAACAATTTTAAAACCCGTTAAAACCCCAATATAAAATTTAAAAAGCCATCCAGGAAGGTTTGAATAGATGTTAAATGCAGTTACGATTATGGTTGTAATTAAGCCAGACCTGCTACTCGAAACAGGTGGGTCTTGAGTTTCTTGCGGAAGGAGCGGAGATCGGGGGGGAGGTCGTTCCAGAGGGTTGGGCTCATCACAGAGAAGGCCCTACTCCTAGGCACCGCCCGCCCGCACTGTTTAGCGGATGGTACCCGGAGGAGGCCCTCTCTGTGAGAGCGGATTGGTCGCAGGGATGTATGGGGTAGAATGCGATCCCGCAAATAACTAGGTCCCGAGCCATGGAGCGCTTTGAAGATGACAATCAACACCTTGAAACGCACCCGACACCTTGAAACTAGGTCATCTAGTCCAACCCCCTGCTCAAGCAGAGACCTTATACCATTTCAGATCAATGGTTGTTCAGTCTCTTCTTGAAAGCCTCCAGTGTTGGAGCACCCACAACTTCTGGAGGCAAGTCGTTCCACTGGTGAATTGTCCTCATTGTCAGGGAATTTCTCCTTAGTTCCAGGTTGCTTCTCTCCTTCATTAGTTCCCATCCATTGCTTCTTGTTCTCCTTTCAGGGGCTTCGGGGAATCAGTTGCCCCCCCCCATTTTTTTGTGGAAGCACTTCAAATATTAAAAGTCTCATCTCATCCCAGCCCCACTTTTTGTTGTTAGACTAAAACTACCTAGTTCCCCAATTCTTCATCCTATGTTTTGCCTCAGCTCCACACTTCAGCTTTCACAGTTAAACCTACCATCATGTTCCCCATTTCAAGCACATAAACATGTGCACTTGGAACATACAACACGGCATAGCAGAGTCAGAAGGGACCTTGGAGGTCTTCTAGTCTCCTGCTCGAGCAGGAGATTCTATACCATGAATGGTTTTCCAGTCTCTTTTGGAAAACCCACACGTTCTGGAGATCAGTCCTTCCATTGCTTGATTGCTCTCACCGTTAGGAAAATTTCTCCTTAATTCCAGGCTGATTCTCTCCTTGGTTAGTTTCCAACCATTCTTTCCCCTCTTTCTTTCGACCACCTGGTCTTTGTAGGAGCCTTCAAATATTGGAACAGGTGCCATCCTGTCTCCCCTAGTCCTTCTTTTCATTAGACTAGACATTCCCAGTTCCTGTAACCATTCTTCGTATGCTCTTGGGTTGCAATGATAAGAAAACTGGATGAGATGTATAAATGGAGAAAACCATAACACCCAGCATCCCAGGTGGAGGTTCCCCGTGATCTCCAATCCTGCAAGGGAAGATCTTGGGGAAATAGCTGGGTGTGAGGAAGCTGGATGATTGTTAGGTCAGCTCAGGGGCTTCCTCATCCCAGGGGTTTGACGCAAAACACTCCATCACTGGAGGTTTTTAAGAAGAGAGCAGACAGTCATTTATCTGAATTAGCTTAGGTTCTCCTGCTTGAGCAGAAGGCTGGACTAGAAGACCGCCAAGGTCTCTACTACTAGGAAAACCAGTAGTAATGGTTGTCCTCCAGTGTTGGAGCACCCACAAAATCTGCAGGCAAGTTGTTCCACTGGTTAATTGTTCTCAGTATCGGGAAATTTCTCCTTAGGCCTAGGTTGCTTCTCTCCTTGATTAGCTTCCATCCGTTGCTTCTTGTTCTGCTTTAGATGTCCTCCAAGAGGATCTGTCTCCAAATTGATCCTTCAGATCTTCAAGGGATGCCCCCATCTTTGTAGAAGAGACGCCACTGTAGCTAAGGGCATCCTCTTTCTGGTGGTTGTCTTCTTCTCCTCCTTCTACCCTTCCTAGGCTTGTAGACTTCCAAAAGAGGTCACACCTGCTGCTCCCTTGAAAGTCCCTCACTTCCTGCCCCCCATCGCTTACCTCCAAGGGGTGCTGGAGAAGATACCCCACACCACGAACAGCAAATATTTGGATGAGGGGATATGGCTGAGCCATCCAGGCTTGGAGGACATCAAGGATGTCCTTTATGACGAAGAATTGTCCGAACTCCGGGTGATAGAGAAGCTGGGGAAGAAGAGTGGAGAGACAAAGCATTAGCAAAACAAAGGAAGGGAACTTTCCTCAGAGCCTCTACGAAGAGATGCCACATTCAGCCATTACGGGGAGAAGAAAAGACAGTCCTCGTTTAGTGACTGCGGAAAGTCACCATGGCCCTGCAAAAGGGACAATTCCATTTTTCAAACTTATGACCATTGATCACGGTCACGTGATCAAAAATTGGATATTTGAGGGTCCGTATTTATGACAGTTGCAATGTTTAGAAGTTACGTGATCCATTTTGTGACCATCTGATAAGCCAAGTAATATGTCGAGGACTACAGTATCGCAAAAGTTAGTGCAAATGATAGTTGTAAGAATACAAAACTGCCTATACTGCAAAGAGGAAAAGGAATTTGGGGTCATTGAGTCTTCCTCCCTCCCTCCCTCCTTCTCTCCCTCCCTCCCTGCCTCTTTCTCTCTCTCCCATTCCACCGATTAACAGAATAAGAGGAGACCTTAGAGGTCTTCTAGTCCAACCCCTTGACCAAGCAGGAGACCATCTACTATGTCAGACAAATGGCTCTCCAGTCTCTTTTTCAAGGCCTCTAGTGATAGAGCCCCCACAACTTCAAGTTCCTATCCATAAAGTCCTTGTGAACCCTGCGCAACATTCCTGGAGATCCACAATGTTGTGGTGCATCACAATGTCTCCTCACCTCTGAGAAGAACACCATTCCAATTGTCTTCTCCCTTAAATCGGGATGGTGCAGGTAGGTGTTGGCCTGTCTGAACATCACCTTCAGCTCCACTTTAGAGTAGTTGAAGAGTTTCCTAAAGATCAAATAGTGAGAAATCAGACAAGATCTGCTGGTGAGTGAGGAGAAAATCACCAAGCTAGAGAAAAGATTATCTGAATTATGAATAAATGAATTACTCAATGAATTACTCCATTTAGATAATGTCTCACCCTCCCTCTCTTTCTCTGTCTTTCTCTCCCTCTCCTTCCCACCCTCCCTCTCCATCTCATTCTCTCTCTCCTTTTATGTCTCCCTCTTACACTCCCTCTCTTTCTCTCCTCCTTTCTCCCCCCCTCTCCCTCACTTTCTCTCTCTCTGCCTCTTCTTCCTCCTCTCCCTCTGCCCTCCCCTCCCCTCTATCACCCTCACTCTTCCTCTCTCTCTCTCTCTTCCTCCCCTCTTCCCTCCCTCTTCCCCCTCTCCCTTACTTTCTCTCACTCTGCCCCTTCTTCTTCCTCCTCTCTCTCTGCCTTCTCCTCCCTCTCTCACCCACTGACACTTATAGCCAAGCTCTTTAGACTTTGAAGTTCTTACCGGACCAGGTGGAAAATGGCCTCAAACAGACTATCTGGGCTCAAGAGCATCTCCCAGCATCCCACCATCCCCAAATCTTTGTACTCCTCTTCGTATCCGGCAGACAGGATGAGGTTTTTGATCGCCTGCACTGTCGTGCTAAATCAAAGAAAGGGAGAAGAGTTGGTGCCAATCCTTCGGCCGATGCCACCTGCAAAGGCCAGGCTTACCCTGATGCCAACCGGCCTCCCGCTGCCCTTCAGGAAAGCTCCAGGTTTCACTTGGCGGCTTGTGCAACAACCACAAAACGCAACAACAAATCAGCCTCCCTTTATTTCTTCCCCCTCCAGTGATATCCTGTAGGACCCAGATTGGGCCCAGGAGATTCCTTACCCCAAATGGTTGATCTGTTCTGAAAGGTCTGTGACTCTGCTGGACTTCCTGGCCCCACTCTTGCTGGCTCCCAGGAGGAAGTACAGCTGCGTGACCAGGGCAAGGAGCAGGTTGGAGAATTTTTTGTGGAGGAGCTCAGCAGCGTTCGGGAGGGACAGGAGGAAACAGAGAGCGTTGGTGGCCTAGAAGCGGGATAAAAGAAGCGTCACCTTGGGCTCCCCAGGAAACTTAGATTCATCACCTTCTTCTTCTTCCTCCTCTTCTTCTAACATTCCCAGAAACACTTGCAGGGTGGAGTCTGGCCATCTGAATGGAGCTGGGGGTTTACTGGCCAGATGCCCTTCCTGTTGCCAATGAGGAGTTTTGTTTGGCAGATGTATTCTCATTGTGCTCAGGGAGAGAAACATCTGCCTCCACCTAAAGGAGGGCAGCTTACGCCAAATGATGCTCCAATTTCAGCCCCCAGCCGCTTGCCCACTGCCTCCCTCCTCCCTTCCCTCAGGTGTGGAGGGCTTACCGCAATGGGCATGAGGGACTTGCTGTTCCTCCTTGTGAGGGCGTCGGTGCTGGGGTCTTGGTCCTGCAGCCTTTTCAAGAGGGGCTTCATGATCTTGAGGTTGGCATAATGGTCTGCAGCCAGTGCCCCCCAAACCTCACTGGCGCTTCTGCGGAGGGGGAGAAACAGATAGGGTGGAAATCAAATCCTTTCCCCATTTCAGAAGAGACGGCCAGTCCAGATAGATGAACCCACCCAATGAAAGGAAGGATTGGAAAACCGATGCCCAAATGAACGGCTCTCATCCCCCCAAAATATCTCTATATACACAGGTAGTTCTTGACTTATGACCGTTTGTCCAGCAGCCATTCAAAGGAACAACGGCATTGAAAAAAGCGACTTATTCCCAGTTTTCACACGTTCCAGCATCCTCGGGATCATCTGACCAAAATTCAGACTCCTGGACAACTGGTTCAGATTTACGACCGTCCCAAAGTCAAGCGATCACATTTTGCGAACTTCTAACAAGCACATTCAATGGGGAAGCCAGATTCACTTAATGACCATGTTTCTCGCTTGACAACTGCAGTGACTTACTTAACAAATGTGACAAGAAAAGTCGTAAAATATCTTTCAAAGTTCATTCCTATCTCGACCCTCATCTGATGTGACCTCCCCACTAGAAGACTTCATCTGTGACACACCCATGGCCCATCAGGACCTCCATCAGAAGACCCTCACCTGTCACGACCTTTACTGACCTCCACATCACAAGATCCATCACAAGATCCCCACCTCACATGACCCTCAAATTGAGATGACCTCCACATCACAAGACCCTCACTTGATAAGATCCACACCTGACATGACCTCTCCATCACAAGTCCCTCACTTGATATGACCCTCACCTGACATGACCTCCAAGTCACAAGACCCATCACAAGATCCCCACCTCACATGACCCTCAATCTGAGATGACCTCCCTCTTAACAAGACCCTCACTTGATAAGATCCACACCTGACATGAACTCTCCATCACAAGTCCCTCACTTGATATGACCCTCACCTGACATGACCTCCACGTCACAAGACCCATCACAAGATCCCCCACCTCACATGACCCTCAATCTGAGATGACCTCCCTCTTAACAAGACCCTCACTTGATAAGATCCACACCTGACATGACCTCTCCATCACAAGTCCCTCACTTGATATGACCCTCACCTGACATGACCTCCACATCACAAGACCCATCACAAGATCCCCCACCTCACATGACTCTCAATCTGAGGTGACCTCCCCATCACACGACCTTCTGACGACACCAAGCCCTTACAAGCAGAAGATCACCAGCACTGGCGTTCCTTAAACTCCACTGAAGACGTTACCTTGCCTGGTAACAAAACATTTGGAAACCAACGCAGAAGCTCAGAGAACCAACCTCCACCCACTCCCTCCACCTGAGCTACAGGGATTCACCCCATCGCAAAGGATGGAGAGTCTCTCAGGAATCCAAGGCAACAGGAGGCCCATCTCCTTGAAGTTCTTCTTACCCATCACAGCCAATGGAGGATTCCAGCAATATGTCCACAACTGGGTTGACCCTCTTGGATGCCAGGTGACATATGGCCTTGAGGGTGAGGTCTTTCGTTGCTGGGTGGGCAATATTCGGGAGACGCTGGTAAATCTCCTTCATTATCATGGGTAGCTATGGCAAAAGAGAGATCGGAGGGATGAGATCCAGCATTGGTCTCCATTGGAGATGCAGTAGAGACGATAACTCCCACCCATTGGGGGAAATAAATTGGCCCCCACAATGTCAACATTTGCCCTACATTTTTAAAAGGACTCCTGATTTGTCCAGCCGCCTGTGATATTTTATTGGTTTACTTTAGGAGATTTATATTGCTGCCTATTCGCATATGGTGACTCAAGGCGGATGACAAAGATGTAAAAACATCTGGAGCCTTAACCACTGGCACACTGGCTCACCAAATGTTATTTTTCATGAAAGCAATATGGCTCCTTTGTTTTGCCCTTACCGTCTTCTGGGAGGTTTGGATAGCTCAGTGGTCTCCCATCCAGCCCTAGCCTTCTTAAAACCAGCCAAAGCGTCATCACTGAGCCAACAAGGTCTCAGCCGTTCTCGTCTTTGCTTTCTAAAAAATCTCCTACATCCCTTTTGCTCCAAGCCCTGCAATTTTCTTACCTCCTCCAGATCCATGCCACACTCCTCCAGGATGGAGTTGAGGAGCTGCCCCGCAGACTGGGATATGTTCTTGTCCGCGTGTGTCAAGGCCTCCAGGGCGTCCAGGATCACCTGCGTTAGCTGCAATGGGCTGAGGTGCTCCCCAAAGGCCTATCGGAGAGAAGGAAAGGAGACCATGCAGAGATGCCTCAGGGCTTTGACTCCCTTCTCTTGAGACTTTGACCCAGATTGGGGGACAGCACACCATGTAGAGAGGCAGGCCTTATTCCATGTCCTCCATCAGGTGGGATTCAGATCGGGGTCAAGGAAGCCAACATGGCAGCTGCCCTTTCTTCCTCCTAGGCATTGGAGAGGAGGGGTACCCAAAGCCCTACCTTGGGAGGATGCTGTCCCCACTGTGAGATTGACTCCTTTGAGGGTCTCCGGGTCAGGAGGAGGAGCAAATGGAAGACAGGCCAAAGGCTGATCCAAAACATACCTTCACCATTTTGGAGATATTGTTGTAGAAGATCCCAGAACCCGAAACAAAGAAATCCTCACGCAACCAATGTACAATATTCCCCTTTTTATTCTTGTGTTTCTTGTCCATTTCTTTCGCTTTGGAGGGAGGGGAAAAAACCACAAGGTCAGATTTTGGCCTTCAGAACTTGGGAAGTTCCTTCATCTGACTGCCTGTTTAGTCGTTGCAACAGAAGAGAAGATCTGGAGCTCAGGGTCGACCTGAGGGGTCCCTGGTGCTCTTTGCACTAGGAGGGGGGGTCCTTGCAGGCGTTTCATTGCCCAAGTAGGGATGTTGGCCATCAATGCTTATAGAAGCACAGAAAAAAGATCCCTCCCTTCAAGTACTGATGAACTTACCTAGTTGGGTCATGAAATGTCAAGAGGAAAACCACCAAGCTCAGAGAGCACCAAGGACCCCACATTCCTTCTCCTTCTCCACCTCTAACTCCTTCCCCTCTCTCCGTCTCTGTTCCCTACTTTCTCACTACCTCCTCTTCCCTTCCCCCTCATCTTCCTCCCCCACTCTCTCCTCCTCCTCCCCTTTCCTCATCTTCCTCTCCCTTCCCTCCCTTCTCATCGCCTCCTCCACTTGCTGCTCCTCTTCCTCCTCCTTCTCCCCCTGTCTTCCTCTCCCTCTCTCCTCCTTGCTCCCTGCCCTTCTCTTCATTGCTCCTTCTCTCTCCTCCTCCTCCTCCCTAACTGACTCACTTAACGTGAGAATCTCCGTCTTAAAAGGACCCATGGCCCACTTGCTGCTCCTCTTCTTCCGTTTCTCCTGTTTCTCCTGCTTCTCCTCCCTGTCTCCCTTTCTCCCTCTCCTCCTCCTCCTTCCTCCTTCTCTCTCTGTTCATCGCTCCTTCTCTCTCTCTCCTATCACCTCCTCCTCCTCCTCCTTCCTAGCTGACTCACTTAACGTGAGAATCTCCATCTTAAAAGGACCCCTGGCCCACTTGCTGCTGCTCTTCCTCCTGTTTCTCCTGTTTCTCCTGCTTCTCCTCCCTGTCTCCCTTTCTCCCTCTCCTCCTCCTCCTTGCTCCTTCGCTCTCTCTCTTCATCGCTCCTTCTCTCTATCTCCTATCACCTCCTCCCCCTCCTCCTTCCTAGCTGACTCACTTAACGTGAGAATCTCCATCTTAAAAGGACCCCTGGCCCACTTGCTGCTGCTCTTCCTCCTGTTTCTCCTGTTTCTCCTGCTTCTCCTCCCTGTCTCCCTTTCTCCCTCTCCTCCTCCTCCTTGCTCCTTCTCTCTCTCTCTTCATCGCTCCTTCTCTCTCTCTCCTATCACCTCCTCCCCCTCCTCCTTCCTAGCTGACTCACTTAACGTGAGAATCTCCGTCTTAAAAGGACCCCTGGCCCTGAGAAGTGCCAATATCAACCGCCAATTCCAGGCATCTCTGCCAAGCCAAACGATCAGTTTCTTAGCCACGCCACAGGCTGTGCCACCTAATGCTCTCTTGGGCAGGGGGCATCCCTGGTCCTCTTTTAGCAAGTCAGCCCTTGGAGTACAAAGTTCTCACCCATTTTGCTCATGATGAGGTGGTGCAGGTGGTAGGCAGCCTCTGCGGATGTCTGGCCAACAACTGGGCTGGTGTCGCCAATGTGCAAGGCCAGCAAAGCCACCAGTTGTCCCAGCAAAGAAAAGTCAGCTGTGGTCTAAGGAAAGGAAGGGAAAAGGAGGGGAAAAAGGAGAAGGGGAGGGGGCTCATGAAGCTTTCAGCTGGCTAAAATTAGGGAATAAGAACCAAAGTACCTCAGAATCTTGGATACACAGAATGTTAGCATCATATAATCATAGAATTATCAAATATTTGAATCTTAGAATCTTTGAATCACAGAACCTGAGAATTACAGAATCAAAGAATCACAGCATGACAGAACCACAGTTGCTGGAAGGGACCGTGGAGGTCTTCTCCTCCAACCTTCTGCTCAAGCAGGGCTCCTTGTATCCTCCTGGTCACATCCCAAAGGTGCTTTTCCCAAAAGGCAGCTGGACTTTCTTGGAGTTTTTCCTTTGAAAACATTTCACTTCTCATCCCAAAGGGAGACTTACGTCGAAACTGACGTTGTCCGAAACGAACTTGAGGAGGTGCCTGGTGCTCTTGAGGGCCCTCTCTCTCTCGTGGCTCTTTGGAGAGTCGATCCAGGGATTTGTGTGCTGCCAGGGGGAACGAAGGAGAAGGAGGAAAGGAGGAATTGGTCATTCCCAGTTGGAAGTGCCACAGACTCCACAGGGGGACAGAAGGGCCAAATCCAGCCTGAACATCTGGCTGACCGGCTGAACCACCCCAAGAAAGGATCTCTCTTTACCATCAGCATCTCCTGCAGGGTATCTAAATTGGGAGCTTCGGACAGCAATCCGGTCAGCATGTTGTTGCAGGCGGTGGCCGTCTGCTGATAGAAATCCTAAAAGAAGGAGAAAATGTCAGAAGGAAGGAGGGGCGTCAAGGAAGAAACGGCACCTGAAAGAGGCAGAAATCCAGGGGTGGGGAACTGATGGCCCTTTTCCGACTGGGGCACTGCAGCTCCCAACCTTTCTGAGCCAGCCATGGAATTCTGGGAGTTGAAGTCCAGAGGTCTGCAGTAAATGGAGTGGCTGACATTGCAGGGCTGGTTTTTCTTCCAGAGGGGGAAGAAATGCTTTATCTGCTGAACTTGAGCAACAAAAGGACTTCCTTCCTGTTTGAGTTCAGAACAGAATGACTAAAAAGCTGAATGTCTTCCTTAACAGTTCTGGGAGATTCAAATACAGGCAGTCCTCATCTTATGACCACAATTGAGCCCAAAATTTCCATCGCTAAGGGAGACATTAGTGAAGTGAATTTTGCCCTTGTTTTACGACTTTTCTTGCCACAGTGGTTAAGTGAATCATTTTGGTTGTTAAGTTGGTCACACAGTTGTTAAGTGAATCCAGCTTCCCTATTGACTAGTCAGAAGGTCACAGAAGGAGGGTCATGTGACCCAGAATGCTGCAACCGTCATAAATCTGAATCCGTTGCAGAAAAAAAATGGGCTGACGTCACGACGGCTCGACATGCGATCTTGGTGCTCCAAGATTGCAGTCCATATTTCTGCCGCTGGACGGTCCTTTCGGATCTAAACTGTCCCACAGAGATGGTGATTGAGAAGGGCACTTCCTGCTGATCTCAGGGACACCGCAAAGTCCCTGAAAGATCCAGGAATAGCCTTTATTTCTGTTGACAGAAACGCAACTAATGAAGCTGTTGAAGTTGGGACAGCTCCGGAATAGGAACAAAGCGAAAAGAGAAACTGTGTCGAATTGGTGAGGAAATTTTATTATTAGAAAAAGAGACTACCCCTCCCCCAAAAAAATTAAGTTAAATTAAAATTGAAGATAGAAGACTAAGCAGCGAAATTAATCTACATTAAACTTAGTGTGTCATCCTGTTTTTTTCATGGATGGAATTTTTGCAAAGGCTTCCTATTTTTTTAAACTGAATGGATTAATTTTTTCTTCTTTTTTCACTTTTGTTTACACCTATGAATTAAAAATTTCCTTCTTTTTTTATAATGCTTCTTTGGATTGATTGGATTGTTTTTTATCTCCATTTATGGGTTTTTTCCTTTCTTAAGCTTGGAATATAAAGAAGATAATAAGAAGGATTATAAAGAGGGTTGTAACCACAGGAGGAAAAGCAGTTACACTGCCACTTAGAGGCTGGAGGGTGGATACATTGTTTTTCTTCTTTCTCTTTGATCACTTGAGATTCAAGGTTCTTCCAGTTTGTTTGGACAACCATTAAATGGACAACCATTTAAATATGAGCCAGCAGTGTGCAGCAGCTGCCAAAAATCCAACACAGTTCTAGGCTGCATCAACAGAGGGATAGAATCAAGATCACGTGAAGTGTTAATACCACTTTATAATGCCTTGGTAAGGCCACACTTGGAATACTGCATTCAATTTTGGTCGCCACGGTGTAAAAAAGATGTGGAGACTCTAGAAAGAGTGCAGAGAAGAGCAACAAAGATGATTAGGGGACTGGAGACTAAAACATATGAAGAACGGTTGCAGGAACTGGGTATGTCTAGCTTAAGAGAAAGAAGGACTAGGGGAGACATGATAGCAGTGTTCTCAGAGGTTGCCCCAAAGAAGAGGGAGTCAAACTATTCTCCAAGCAGGGACGTGCGGTCAGGGGAGGCAGGGGAGGCAGAGCCTCACCACTCATCATGAAATAATATATAATATATAATAATAATATATATTTCCTCCCATCCCTTTCACATGGCTCCCGCTAAGCTCCAGTAAGGAGAAGAACCTTTGGGGAGTGAAGAGGAAGAAGAGGGAGGAGGAGGTGCGCGTGCGGGGCGGTGCCAGCTGGGCAACCAGCGGAGGCAGGAGGGTTCTCGGAAGCGCCAATAACCTTCCTGCCTCTGCTGTACTTTGCACGCTCCTCGCGACTGCAATAGATGTCCAGAAGTGGCAGGAGCTGTTGGGCTGGAAGCCCAAACCCCATTAGCCACAAAAGCTGCTTCTGGATGGATATTGCAGTTGTGAGGAGTGCACGAAGTCCAGCAGAGGCAGGAAGGTTCTCGTCATTCCCCAGTCACTTTCGTGGCTTCGTCATCAAGACGAAGTCCGGGAGCGCCAACAACATTTCTGCCTCTGCTGGACTTCGTCTTGATGACGTCGCCACAGCTGCAAGTTGCGAATGGACAGAGGTAGCCAGAGTGGCGCCGAGGCAGTCCGGCGGGCAAGCGACCGAGGATCAGGCTGCCTGATCCTCCATCGCTTGCTCGCTCGCTCTTTCGTCCGCCTGAGCTGCCTCGGCATCACTTTGGCTACCTCCGTCCAGCCGCGCCCAGCAGCTGTGGCGACGTCATCAAGACGAAGTGGCTTGGAGGCGAAGTGCTTTTCAGTGCTTTTCTGTGCGTCTGGCATTTAGGTAGATAGCCGGATGTCCTAAACACCAGACGCACAGGAAAGCACTGAAAAGCAGCTGCTGTTAAGGACCGCGGAGCACGAGCCGGTGGAGCGTGCTCAGGAAGGCAGGGAATGGGATCAAGTGTGCTGGAGGCTGAGGCAGCCTCAGCCTCCAGCACACGTGGTCCCATTCCCTGCCTTCCTGATGACGTCACCAGCCTCACCAGCCATAAATCTCACCGCACATCACTTTCTCCAAGGCACCTGAGGGTAGAAGAAGCAATGGGTGGAAACTAATCAAGGAGAGAAGCAACTCAGAACTGAGGAGAAACTTCCTGACAGTTAGAACAATGAATCAGTGGAACAGAAGTTGCCTCCAGAAGTTGTGAATGCCCCAACACTGGAAGTCTTTAAGAAGATGTTGGATCGCCAATTCTCTGAAATGGTATAGGGTTTCCTGCCAAGGCAGGGGGTTGAACTAGAAGACCTCCAAGGTCCCTTCCAACTCTGCTATTGTATTGTATTGTTTGCTGAGAGTGATAGTAGGAAGAGCACAAGTTGTTTATACAGGTGCTTTTGGGGAGTTCCATCACTAGCTATTGGAGGGAAGACAACATGTTGACTTGAAAGATAATAAATGAACCTGTTTGAAGTTTATTAACATAGCCTTGAATCCTATAGTAGCAGTGCCTGCAAAATTGGAAGACTGGCGCCGCAGGAAAAAGAAACTGTAACATTGCAAATGATTATGTTTGAAATTCAAAATCTATTAGTTGTGACAGAGAGAATTGAAAAGAGATTGGAGAATATGGAATACAAAACAGAAAAATCTGATGGAGAAACTGAGGATGTTTACCAAATGAAGAAAGTGGAGGACAGAGTTCAACAGATGGAAGAAAAAAATGAGCAAAGAGATAAGAAAACTGTGGATACTGACAACAAAGTGAGCGAGGTTGGTAATGGCAAGAGTGGAATATGGAAAGGGGAGATAGATCGATTGGAACTCTACCCCAGACTTCAAAGCACAGAAGAAGAAAAGAGAGAAAAATTGACGGAGATACGAAGAGAAATCTTGACAGCAGCACCATTGATAACCAAAGATAGGCTGATGAAAAGATCAGATGCTGGGTTTCAAGCTTTTATGAGATACGAAAGGAAAACATGTTGCGAAGAGAAGCTCATACAAGATTTATTAAGAAAGTAACTAGAATATTAATGCTACATATAATAAATATAATATAATAAATATAATGTATAATAAAAACTAAGCTAAATTTAGTTTACTAGTAGTATGTATATGTATGTATAAAATATTATGTATTTTATACATAAAATGAAGCAACAATAGCTATAGTTAAATAATGATTAATAATGATAACAATACATATAGATATATTAGTTTGATAAAATGAAATTTTATATAAACAACAAATGGAGAATATGAGAGGAGGTTTAAAAGCTTTATCTAGAATATGTTATAAAGATGTATTGGGATTGGATGATTTAATAGAATGTTATCATATAATCCTATTCTAGATTTTGAATATTATATATAAAAGGACGTAAAAACAATTGCAGTCAAATTAAGGTTGAGATATAATAAACGTGATATACATGAATATAGGTGATTTTAAAATATGCGATTTGATATGAAAAGCTGGTGATGACTATGGAAGAGATGCATGGAAGAACTGTAACCAACTGACACACTTTCTACAATTTGTAATGCAAGATGGCTTTTTTATTTTTATGTTTATTTGTCTTTGTTCAAAAATAAATAAAAATTGTTTTTAAAAAATCTGAATCAGTTGCTAACCATTTGAATTCTGAGGGTGATCTGAGACTAGCTAGGAATCATAGCTTGTGCCTGCAGACCATGGTTGCTCTGCCCCACCATGGCCCTTCTTTTGTTGGGGGGCAAAGGTGGGAGGTGGGAATTGATCTTGAGAAGATCCTTCAAACAGAAGATAAAAGAGAAGTGGAGGAAGAGAGAAAAGATGGGGAGGAAAACCCCCTGGAGATGTTTAGGGCTTCAAAATAGGGAGTCCTGGGATCCAGAAACATAGAACGAGAAGGGGAAGCAGACTTTCAAGACTAAAGAGGAAGGGACTGGCCAAGGGGACCTTTGGCTCGAGGGATGGATCCAGGGCTGTTGAGGAGATCGGGAATCCTGCTCACAGCATCCTTGTTTCCAGGTGGATCCCCTATTGCTTTGCTCCATCTAGACTGCTCACCTGAGATTGAGGTGAATAGGTCTGGCTATCTGTTTTAATTTTGGACACCTTGATAGCTGGCAACGATAACACCTTCCGGATGCTTTGTTTGACCAATTTAGACCTCACTTCGGAATTCAACGGGGGCTTCATACGGCTGATGAAATAGAAGAAAAGAGGAGGAGGAGAGTGAGGAGATTCTAGACTCAGAGGGCTAAAAGGGACCTTGGAGATCTTCTACTCCAACCCTTGCTTGATAGTCCTTAAGCCATCCCAGTCATATAGTTGTTCTCTCTTTTCTTGAAAACCTCAAGTGATGGAGAGAACACAACTTCTGGAGGCAATCCCTTCCACTGATTGATTCTTCTCAGTGTAAGGAAATGTCTCCTGGATCTCTCTCTCTCTCTCTCTCTCTCTCTCTCTCTCTCTCTCTCTCTCTCTCTCTCTCTCTCTCTCTCTCTCTCTCTCTCTCTCACACACACACACACACACACACACACACACACACACACTCACAAACAACCTCCCTCCCTCTCTCCCTCTCTCTCTCTCTCTCTCCATCCATCTCTCCATTCATTTATCCATCCATCCCACCACAGCCCTGATGTGTCCCTCAATGAAATGGAGTTTGAACTCCTGCTCTCCTGGATCTATCTATCTATCTATCTATCTATCTATCTATCTATCTATCTATCTATCTATCTATCTATCTATCTATCTATCATCTATCTATCTATCTATCTATCTATCTATCTATCTATCTATTATCCCTCCCTCCCTCCCTCCCTCCCTCTCTCTCTTTCTCCATCCATCTATCCATCCATCCCACCCCAGCCTCGATGTGTCCCTCAATGAAATGGGGTTTGACACCCCCTGCTCTAGAGCATGTTGACTTGCCACGGAAATCCCATCACTTGGTCCAACTCCAAGTTCCTCCCCAGCTGGTGGGAAGATGAGGGTGGGGCAGGTACGTACGTACCTTATGCAGGTAATGGTGACGATGGCTTGATGGAGAATTATGACAGACAAGGATCTTTCGGGCTCATCTTCAATGACTTCCTGAAAGGAAAAGGAAAGAAAGAAAGCTCCTGAGATGTGGCCACCATCCAGCTGGCACTACTCCCATCCCTACGCCTTTCCTGGTTGACACGGGAAGTCCTCAACTTACAACTGCTCGCTTAGCCACCATTTAAAGTTATGAAGGATCTCTCCAGGATCCCTCTTAGAACCAAGGGTAAATTTCCTGCCAGAACAATTAACCAGTGGAACAACTTTCCTCCAGAAGCTGTGAATGCTCCAACATTGGAAGTGTTAAAGAAGAGATTGGATAGCCATTTGTCTGAAGTGGTGTAGGGTTTCCTGGCTGGACTAGAGGACCTCCAAGGCACCTTCCAACTTGGTTCTTCTAATTCTGATACCCAAGGACTACTTATGACCCAGATTTGAAGTTCTGAGAGGCTCTTCTTCCTCAGCGATCAGAGGATCATATTTTGGTCTCTTGGCAACCAGCCAGCATTGATGGCAGTTTGCAGTGTCCCCTGGCCATGGTTTAAGTCAGGGATGGGTAACTAGGGTCTCACTACGACCTGTGAACTTTAACTCCCAGAATCCCTGAAGGCTGGAGAATTCTGGGAGTTGAATCCACCGTTCTTAAAGTTATACATTTACGCCCTCTTCCATTCTGGACATTGGCTGTGTCGTTTCTTCTAGAAAGTCTCAATGCCTTTTTTTTCTTCTTTCTTCCCCTAATTTCCCATTTCTATTGGTCATTCTACTTTATATATTAAATATCTGTCTATCTATCTCTCTCTATCCATCCATATCTATATATCTCATTTATCTATCTATTATCTATCCATCCATCCATCCATCCATCCACTCAGCCATCCACCTACCTACCTACCTACCTACCTACCTACCTACCTACCTACCTTGATTTAAAAATAAACACTAATAATAAAAACAATGGGGAGGCCAGATTCATGAAACAACCATGGGACCAATTTAATGGCAGTGATTCAGCTAACAACAGTGGAAAGAGAAGTCATACAATGGGGCAGAATTCACTTAACAGCCGTCCCACTTAGCAACAGAATCATTTGGGGCTCAATTGATTGGAATTCAATTCGGTTCAAATTCTCTTTCAAACCTAAAGGCGCCCAGGAGCACCTGCCCCTCCCCCTCCCCACTTACGATGATCTTGAGGACCAATTCCTGTTTCTGGGGTAGATGGAGATCTTGCCTCCTGCTGAGGGCAGCCGCTTTGGTGACCATGATGATGGACCTCATGAAGGCTTTCTTCAGGCCTTCGTCCTAGGAAACCCAAGTGGGAAGAGGGTGGGGTGAGAAGACACCAGGAGGAAGAGGGTGCATCTATTTATTTCAACCTTTACGTAGCCGACCGTCTTTTCTTGAACTCCGGGGGGCTCCCAATCAAAATATCCCCTGGACATTCTGGGTGCTAGTCCTGCCTTAGGCATGAGAGGCAGCCGAGAGACTTTGGGCCAATCACCAGGAGATGGAGAGTTCTAGTCCCACTATAGCCATGAAAGCCAACTGTCTGAGCCAATCACCAGGAGACTGTGAGTTCTAGTCCCTCCTTCAGCACGAGAGCCAGCTGGGTGAGTCCACATCTGGCCCAGTTCTTCTCTCTCAATCCAACACAAGTCACAGGGTTGTTGTGGTTGTGTGAAAAGGAAGAAAGAGGATAATGCGCTGCCTTGAGTGTAACGAATGTGGCATGACCATAGATAAGGAAACCACTAGCATTTCATCATCTCCAGGGCAATTGGAACAGGAAGCAGATCTGAATGGGAGGCATAACTGGGGGCTGGAGGTCGCCTGTTGAGCCCAGATTCTCCCCAGCAACCTCTAAGAACTGCAGTCAGGTTGTCCTGGTTCACTAAAAGGGGCGATTTGTAGCTCAGGGTTGAACTGTGGAGCCCTTGGTGCTCCCTGAACTTTGTTTTGTTTTTTTAGAGATGTTTCTTATATTTTTTCACCATCAATTGAAATCCAGATAAGCAGGGATTAACCCCAGACAAACAATGCAGAAGTAAACAACAGATCAAGGAACTAGGAGGAGGAAAACAACAGTTCTGACAGCACTGACAGAGGGTGGAAACCAGCCTACCTTGTTCATGGTGGCGTACTGGACGAGAATTTCGGACACGATGGGTTGGATGAAAACACCCAGGTCTTCAGGGGAGGCTCCCTGGGCTGCTTGTCCATAGCAGAGGATTAACGTTGTTCTAATCTGTCTGTCAGACACATATTGTGAGTCCTGCCAGGAGAAAGGCGAGGGTGTCAAACTCTTTTCCAGAGCACCAGAAGACAAGACAAGAAGCCATGGATGGAAACTGATGGAGATTCTTAGTCATCCAGGTCATGGTTGTCCCAAAGGGGCTTTTTCCAAAGGCAACTGGACTTGTTTTTTCCTTGAAGAGGTTTCGCTTCTCATCAAAGAAGCTTCTTCAGATCTGCCAGAAGCTTCTTCACTTCTGACTTCGGTCAAAACAGAAGAAGCTTCCTGCATGAGAAGCGAAATGTCTTCAAGGTCAAACAAAGTCCAAGCCCTTTGAAAAAGCACCTTTGGGTCTACTTGAGATGTTTGTTGGGCAACTCATGATCTTCTCTAGATTTATAAAATAGTCCTCCGGCAGATGGAGGTGGACAATTTCCAGTCCCACCTACAATCTCAGTGCTGGTCTCAGGTCTTTGAGATGTATGACCAGTCTGAAGAGAGCAGATGGCCTGGAGCATCCGTCCTTCTAAACACCTTGGACTTTCCTTCCCAGAATCCCCCAGCCTTCTTCTCTACTGAGTTTTGGACCTTGGAACCCCATCCCTGGTCTTACCTCAATGGATCCTTCCAAGAGAGAAGGTCTCTTGGGCTCTGTGATATTACCGACCTCCCCGAGGACCAGGAGAATTTCTGGCAGATGATGGAATGCAGCGAGGCGGATTGTCTCCGAGATTCCCTAGGCAAAGCGATGCTTGTGAATTACGACATTTGCACATTTTCTTTTTTTTATCTTCCTATTCCTCTTCCTCCTCCTCCTCCTATTTGCAAACCCCAGGCCCTTCTAGCACTGATGAAATTACCTAACTGGGTAATAAAATGTCTGCAAGAAAGCAACCAAGCACAGAGAGCACCAAGGACTCCACAGTCTTCTTCCTCCTCTTCCTCCTCCTCCAAAACCCGCACAGTTCTCCTCCTCCTCCCCTCCTCCCTCTTCTTCCTCTCCTCCCCTCCACCTCCTAACTCCTCCCCCTGATCCCCCTCCTCCTCCTCTCCTATTCCCTCCTCCTCCCTTCACCTCCCCTCTGCAAAACCTGTTCCCTTCTAGAACTGATGAAATGACCTAGTTGGGTCGCAAAAAGTCTGCATTTCTCGCAACCAAGCTCAGAGAGCACCAAGGACCCCACAAAGTTGGAGGCCTCAGTCCCCGCAGGCAGCCCACCCCCACTCACCTCTCTGTCCGTCTCATCTGCAACTGAGAATGCCAGAAGCTTTTTGAGGTGGTCTTTTACAAGATCTTTCTGTCTGGTATTCCTCAACTTTAAGCCATAGTATTTATATAGGTTTATCTGAAGATTGGAAAAAGAGTGCGTGAGTCTGAGGGAACTCCACCCATCATCCAGGAAATGGAAACATAGGACAAAGGACGATCAGAAAAGGACCAAGTGTGGTCAAGCACAGGGCCATTTCCAACTAAGCATGGCTTACTCGCCATGGCCAACTCATCAGGGAACAAGAGTTACACTAATATCAGTGTTCCAATATCTCAGGGGTGGCCCCAAAGAAGAAAGGGTCAACCTGTTCTCTATGGGACCAGAAGTCGGCACGAGAAGCAACAGATGGAAACTTATCAAGGAGACAACCAACCTAGAACTAAGTAAAAACTTTTTTGCAGAAGATCTTAGTAGAAGATCTCCAAGGTCCCTTCCAACTCTCTTATTATGTTATTCTGTTAGTAATCAAGGAGAGAACCAACCTGGAACTAAGGAGGAACTTCCTAACAATGAAGACAATTAACCACTGGAACAGTTTGCCTCTAGAAGTTGTGGGTGCTTCATCACTAGAGATTTTTAAGAAGAGATTGGACAACCATTTGCCTTAAAGGGTATAGGGTTTCCTTCTAGAGCAGGGGATTGCACTAGAAGACCTCTAAGGTGCCTTCCAACTCTCTTATGCTATTCTGTGACTAAGCAAGGAGTGAGCCAACCTAGAACTAAGTAGAAACTTCCTAACAGTGAGAACAATTAACCAGTAGAACAGTTTGTCTCCAGAAGTTGTGGGTGCTGCATCACTTGAGGCTTTTAAGAGGAATTGGACAACCGTTTGCCTGAAATGATAAAGGATTTTCTGCTTGAGCAGGGGGTTGGACTAGAAGATCTCCAAGGCCCCCATCCACGTCAAATGTTTGTTTGTCTGTATAATATCGAAGAAATGTGGAACATAAGCATCAAAGAAAGGATGCCAAAGAAGAGACAAAATGAAATGAAAAAATGTTTAAACGATTTTTGACATTATTGGAAAGAATGAAATTGTTAAATTAACCCCTGTCAAGTCGGCTGTGATTCGTGGGCAGTGGGGAGTTGGCCACAGCAAGTTGTCCTCTTCTGACCTTGCATCTAAGACAACTGCCACCCTAAAGGGGGAAAAGCTCAGCATATTTACCTTGTCTTTAGGCAACAAGTGGGAAGAGCTTTGTGGCATTGAAGGCTTCTGGCTGATGGGCTGCAGTCCACTGATTTTCCCCCTGGGCACTTTGTGGTCTGCAGGAATCTGCTTGGACAACAAAGACAACAAAACGGAAGCTGTGAGGAAGTGAAGGAGCAGAGGAAGGAAGAGGTTTTTGTGTGTTTCCAAGGGGAGGATTGGTCTCCCTTCTGCCACAGGATGCTTTGGATTATTGATTCGACTTTTCTAGCTGGGACAGACACGAAGCACCTAAGAAGGACCATCCGGATTGTATCAGCTGGAGCCGAGAGAGCTTTTGAGAGGAACAGAAGGGAAAGCTCTGCTACAAATGGTGAGATGAAGAGCCTAGATTTTCTTCCTCTGTCTGGAATGGCCAGGATGCAACCGGTTTACAGAGGTTGGTAGTCCTTGATTTATCACCATTTATTGTTGGGGCCTCTCCGCCACAGTAGTCGAATCAGAGGAGGAGGAGGAGGAGGAGGAGGAGGAGGAGGAGGAGGAGGAGGAGGAGGAGGAGGAGGAGGAGGAGGAGGAGGAGGAGGAGGAGGTGGAGGTGGAGGTGTGGGAGTCAGTGTCAGCATTGAGGCAACCTAGGAGCTCCGAGGGGGAAGAGGGAATGGGGCTGGCAGAGAGAGAGTGACAGGGGTGGAGCCTGGGCTGTCCATCAACCCTCAGATGGAGACTCAACCCCTCCCAGATCTGGAGGTGGCTGATGAGGAAGAGGAGGAACAACTGGGCCCAATGCCTGACGCGTGGAAGCCCAGAAGGCAAAGGAAAGGAGAGCAGTGGAAATCTATGGGCCGGTCCTTGGGACGGAAGAGCCACCGCTGCTAGCAAAGCCCCACCCTCGCTCTGGTGGATAAAGTGGGGGGAGAGATGAAAGGTTTTCAGACTGGAGAAGAAGAAGGGGAGGAAGGGGAGGAGGAAGGATGGAAGGGGAGAAAAGAAAAGGGAGGTGGATGATGATGACGACTATGTGGTCCTTGATGCTCTCTGAGCTTGGTTGTTTTCTTGCAGATGGTTCATGGCCCAACTAGGGAACATCATCAGTGCTAGGAGGGAGTGAAGTTTCTCTCTGTTTATACACAGGAGCTTGTCCCGAATAAGCAGGGAGCAAACATCACACTCACCAGCACTGATGATATACAGAAGTTGGGTCATGAAATGTGTGTAACTAAAGAACCAAGTTCAGGGAGCACCAAGGGCCCCTTCTTCTTCTTCCTAGCGTATTCCCACAGGTACAGTGTCCGCTTTATGCATCATTGAGGGCCACTTTACGCCATCACCTGTGTCGCCTGGGAGAAGGCCTGCAGCTTCTATATCTTTGTTGATGGCCTCCTGCCATCCCTGTTTTGGATGCCCACAAGATCACCAGTCCTTGTCTTCTAGTTGGTAGGCAGCCTTGGCCAAGGTGGAAGGTGCTGCTCTCGGGACGTGTCCTTATCAGCGGAGTCGGCCTTCTCTCATCTTCTCTGTAATCGGAGCCACACCAAAATGTGGTCGAATGGTATCATGTGTGATGTGGTCAGGAAGGGAGGCGCCCGATATGCAAGGGAGCCTTCGCATTTCCATGGCATGGAGAGAGCTTTTGCTCCCTCCTGTTGCTGCCCAGCATTCAGGGCCATACAGTGCAACAGGAGGATGCTTCTCTGGTAGGTCTTAGATTCAAGATAGATGCCAATCCGTTCCGTAACACACCAGTGAGATCTTGCCAACGCATCCAGGCGGTATTCACCCTTGCTTGCGCTTTGCCATTGATTTTCCCTTTTGTTGTGGCACACCAGTGGAGCTGGCAGCAGAGTTGGACAGGGAGGAGGTTGGGGAGGAACATAGGCCAGTCCTGGGGACTGAGGGAAGCTCACAGAAGCATCAGAGGCAGAGAGGGAGCTAGACAGCAGTGAGGCAGAGGAACAGCTGGAGCCTGTTCCCAGTGTGCGCATGCGCAGAGCTGCCAGAAGACAAGAACTACAAAGAAAGCAGGGTCGACTTCTGAGTAAAGACACACCTGGGAGGTGATTGGCCCCTCCCAGAGGAAGCAAAAGAGGAGCGAATGGGGAGGGGGCTTTTGCAGGAAACAATTCGGCCAGTTGGTTATTTCAAGAGTGGAAAGTTCTGTTTGTGACTATAAGAGTCTCTGGGCCAAGTGTTGCCTTGCCCTGTGTTTGGAAACTGATTATCTGGCAGTTCTCCGAGGGAGATAAGGTTTGTGTAGATAAATATTCCTCTGAAAGTCTGTTTGCCAAGCCTGGCTGACTCTGAATGAAAGGAATTCACAGTCATGTCAGTAAAAGAGGTTTTGCTGGGACCAAGACTTTGCTTCAGGCTTTTTAAGAAAGCGTGTGTCAGAAGACCTTTGCCTTGGAGGTGGGATCCCAGATACCCAAAAATCTCCACCTTCTTTGCATATTCTCCATGGATTGGAAGAGTTCCAGGGCTGGTGACAGAGTCTAAGGACCCCGTTGTCGTGATGTTGAGGCGGGGTCCGAAATGGTTGAGGTGATCATTCCATGGTCCTTCCATGCTCCTCCCACCAAGGGCCCCATCGTTCAACTGCTTCTCCAAAACCACCTTTGTCTACTTTGGGGGTCAATTATCTCCACCGGGGCAGCCCTGGCTTCTGCAACCTCTGCACAAAGGACACAAACGCAGCTGCTTACCGGGAGAGGACGAAGATGTTCCAAGATAGTCTCCAACACTACCCTCTCCTCCATTGAGTCCAATATTTCTTTGATGGGTCTGACTTTGAGAGACTTCTTGCTCTCCCACAAAAAACGAAATTGTTCATCGGAGAGTTCTGGGAAGGAGAGACAGGATGAGATTGAGAGGCAATTGGGAGGGAGGAGCCTTCTCGAAGGGAAGAGGGGAAAGGGGTGTAGGGGAGGGCCAGGCTGAGCCTGAGGGAGGGGTCAAACGTGTCACAAGCCTCGAGTCCCTCATCTTCATGTCCTTAGATAACCCTCTGGAGGAGGAGGAGGCCAATCAAGATATAAAACAGCATATAAAATTAGCCATGAAATACGAAGATTAATTTAGGATGACAATTTTTTTCTAAAAAGATAAGATTAAAACAGAGCTAAGAGCCAAGAGCTAAGAGGGTCTCCTCCATAACTCCCCTGCCTGATGAAGGACGGTGGCAGGATTTGGGTTTCGCTCGTCTAGAGAAAAGAAGGGCAGTATGTGTGTGTTTGTGTGTGTGTGACATGAGAGCTGTCTTCCAGTATTTGAGGGGCTGCCACAAAGAGGAGGGGGTCAACATATTTTCCAAAGCGCCCGAAAGCAGAAGAAGGAGCAACGGATGGAAATTAATCAAAGAGGGAAGCAACCTGGAATTAAAGATAAACTTCCTGACAGTGAGGACAGTCAACCCGTGGAACAGCTTGCCACCAGAAGTTGTGGGTGCTCTATCATTGGAGGCTTTTGAGAAGAGACTGGACAATCACTTGTCTGATATGGTATAGGGACTCTTGCTTCAGCAGGAGGTTGGACTAGAAGACCTTCAAGGTCCCTTCCGGCTCTGTTCTGATTGATTGATTGATTGATTGATTGATTGATTGATAGGGTGGGATGGGCTGATGTGATAGAAGGCTGGTTCCAGAGGTGGCCCAGCCCTGTAGCGTAGTTACCTGGATATAAAGATAGGGTGGCATCTGGGGAGCATATTGTCCCCTGGTCAAGGCTGCTCCTCTGAGCCTTTTCCCACTCGGGCCCCCTTGGCAGGGGAGGGAGCTCCTTCTGGCCGTGCTTGACCTCCAGCTGAGAAGACCTTGGAGGGATCTTGACAGTTCCTCTCTGGACCAGATCGGGCAGTCCCAGTGCTGGAAGCTGAACCTTCCTCCTTGCCTCCATTGGAGCTGGAGAAGCCTTTACCAGCAGAGGCAGGACTTCCATGGCTCGCTGAGCGGCTGAGGAAGTGAACCGGTGGGAGCCCGAGAATTGGCCTTCCCGGTTGTCCCACCGCTGCTGGTCATTATTATTATTGACTTGTAGTTGTGCCTCTTGGCTGTCCCTTTTCAGGAAGGGGAACTTTTTCCGCATGTGAGACATCCTGATAAGTGATCGCTAGACCTGGAAGCAGATCAACAAGGGAGAAGGTTTGCAACTCCAGGTTGAAAAGAGGGGTCCTTGGTGGTCCTCTCTGTCTGACTGACTGTCTGTCTATCATCTATCATCTACCATCTATCTATCTATCTATCTATCTATCATCTATCATCTATCATCTATCTATCTATCTATCTATCTATCTATCTATCTATCTATCTATCTATCTATCTATCTATCTATCTACCTACCTACCTACCAACCTACCTAGCTATCACCTATCATATATCATCCATTATCTCTCTATCTCCTATCTATCTATTTATCATCTATCATCTATCTATCTATCTATCTATCTATCTATCTATCTATCTATCTATCTATCTATCTATCTATCTATCTATCTATCTTATATCTACATCTGTCTGTCTGTCTATCTATATCTACATCTATCCATCTGTCTGTCTGTCTATCTATCTTATATCTACATCTGTCTGTCTGTCCATCTATCTATATCTACATCTATCTATCTATCTATGTCTATCTATATCTATCTATCTATCTATCTATCTATCTATCTATCTATCTATCTATCTATCTATCTATCTCTATCTCCTATCTATCTATTTATCCCGTGTTCTTCCTGGGTCAACTCTGAAAGCTCAGACTGCCCAAGGAGCTGCTGATTCTACAGAGGAATTCTTCTCCTTTGTACCTCTACAACTGTCTGGTTTGGCACCACAACCAAACCAAAACTCCGCTAGAGAGAGAAGACGGAGAGGAAGTAACAGGCAGCAGAGAGAAAGCAGAGCTGCTTAACTCAAGGCTCCACCATTCTCCTCTCCTTCCTTTGGCCTTTCTCGGTCTGCCTTCAGGGGCCATGACATCACAGCTCATTATGCCCTCATGGGGGTTACCTGAGGCCATGACCCCAGGGGCCTCCCACTCCCCCAGATAATGGGGGTGGGATATGGAGGGTCCCCTTGATCAGCCCTTCCATAACATTGGCCATATCATATGTCCTACGGAATGACCCAATGGGAGGGAGGGAGGGGGCTCTCCACCTGCTGGATCTCCAAAGACCCCAACCAAGATTATGGCTGATCCACTTTATTCTTACATGATACATGTTATATGATACATGATATATGATGCATGATACAGGATACATTATGATACATGACATACATAATACAGGACTCATCATCTATGACATTACGTGACGTTATATGATATTACATAGTCCTTGGCTTACAACAGTTTGTTTCGTGACAGTTCAAATCTACAACGGCACTGAACAAAGTGACTTATGTCTATTTTTCACACTTATGACCGTTGCGGCATCTCCACGGTCATATGATCAAAATCTGGATGTTTCGCAACTGACTCACATTTATGACGGTTGCGCTGTCCCAGGAGGGACGTGATCCCATTTTGTGACCTACTCACCAGCAAAGTCGATGGGGAAGCCGGATTCATTTCACAACCATGTGACTAACTTACAGAACAGAACAGAAGAGAGCTGGAAGGGACCTTGGAGGTCTTCTAGCCCAGCCCCTGCTCAAGCAGGAGAAGCTACACTATTTCAGATCAGGGGCTGTCTAGTTTCTTCTTGAAAGCCTCCAGTGATAGGGCTCCCACGATTCCTGAAGGCAGCTATTCCAGGGGTTAATTCTCCTCACTGCCCGGAAGTTTCTCCTTAATTCCACTCTAGGGATTCACTTAACAAAGGTGGCAAGAAAGGTCGTAAAATGGGGCAACACTCACTTAACAACCGTCTCGCTTAGCAACAAAAGTTTTGGACCCGACTGTGGTCGCAGGTCAAAGATTCCCTGCATTTTAGTTTCCTTGCAGACAGTCCAGAATCTCTTCCTTTGTGAGATGGACAACTGGCTAACTTAGATGAAGAAAGAAATAAAATTTGTTGTGAAGTTTTTTGTGATTCAATGCAGCTCCTGGTTCCAGAGCTGAGTTTGCTTCAGTGGCTTTAGACACCGGCAGCTTTTCTGTTTCTGAGTTTCTTGACCTCTTCAGCTTTGAACGACCTTCGTGGCTTCAGATCTCCCTGCAATCAGTTTTGCATCTAACAATTCCTTCTTTCTTAAGGGGTTACAGGGCATATCAAGGCATCTGCGGTTTCTCCAGAGATTTGAGCTGCCCTTCACTTGCTTGGACGTTTCCTGGATTGGACAAAAACAGTTTCATTACTGGAGGAGACTTTCTGCATGAAATAAAAGATAATAAGTCAAACACACACCACTCAACCAATGGGAAGGCACCGCATAAGTATGAAGCGTAGAATAATCCGAAGGAAATATTCTGGTAGAGAGAAGTTCCCTGAAGATGGGCTCCAGCAGGTGCCCTCAGAAGACTGGACTTTTTGGGTTTTCTTTGAAGACATTTTGCTTCTCATTCAAGAAGCTTCTTCAGTTCTCTTGGAGGTGAAGTGAAACATCTTCAAAGAAAAACCAAGAAAGTCCAGTTGCCTCTTGAAAAAGCACCTTTGGCAGCCGGCGAGGGTGCTTTTCAGCTTCGCCTAGGAGCCGGGGAGCGGAGGTGGGGTGGCGCGGGACAGCTTTGGGCTGTCCGCCCTTTCGCCGAATGGCTCCGGAGGAAGGAACTTAGCTGGAGAAGTGCGGCTGGATCCTGGTGGTGGGGGATTCATCCTGATCTCTTCGATCGTCATTAAAGGAAAAGCAGCAGACTCCTGTAAGTTTGTGTTCAACTTACTTGAATGGAGATTAGAGGGGGGTGTCTGGGCACCCCCCACATAGGTATCTTGTCATTTAACCTATATTGATATTTTTTCCAGACACGCAATAAAGCATTCCTTAAAATATGACTTTTAAAAATCTTGTCGGCCTTCTTGTCATATATTAGATAAGCATGCCAGCCAAATACCAGATCATAACCCTCAATATTCAATATACTATCCTCTGTTAGGTTAATCCAATTGCTAATTGTTGTTAAAACTGCTGCTTCATAGTATAATTTTAAGTTGGGCATTTTTAAGCCTCCTCTTTCGCGTATATCTTGCATTATTTTAAGTTTTATTCTCAGTTTCTTTCCTACCCAAACAAAGTTGTTAATACCTTTCTGCCATTCTTCCAAATTTGCGTCTTTTTTAAGTATTGGTATCATTTGAAAGAAGAATAGAAACTTGGGCAAACCATTCATTTTAACTGCAGCTATCCTTCCCAACAAAGACAATTGTAGTTTTTTTTCCCATTTATTCATTTCTATCTGTATTTTATGCCATAATGGTTCATAATTGTACTTAATTTCCCATTTGAAGTTGTAATATAAATTCCTAAATATTTAACCTTTTTTTACTATCTCACATCCTGTTACTCTTTCTAATTCTTTTTTTTTTTTTGGTTCGTAGTCATATTTTTAGCTATCATCTTTATCTTCCCTAGATTTACTTTGAACCCAGATACTTGATCATATTGATTAATTATATTCATTAAACCTGTAACTGATTCCCCCGGCTGGGTTAAAGTTACAGCCAAAACATCTGCAAATGCTCTTACTCTGTATTCGTAGTGCCTAATCTTAATTCCTTGTAATTCGTCAGACCCACGTATTCTGTTCAATAACAATTCCAGGGTTAAAATAAACAATGATGGAGACAAGGGACACCCCTGTCTTGTTCCTTTTTCAATTTTAAAATATTCTGTTAAGCCTCCATTAACTATAATTTGTGCTCTCTGTTTCTGGTATATTGCTTTGATAGATTGCATGAAATGCTCTCCGAACTGCATCTTTTGTAATATTTTTATTAAAAATTGCCAATTGACTTGATCGAATGCTTTCTCCGCATCTAAGAATAAAAGCACTGCCGGGACTTGGTTATACTTTCCCAAATATTCCATTAAATTGATGATTTGTCTTACATTACTTTTCATTTGTCTCCCCTGTATAAAACCAGACTAATCATTGTGAATCGTTTGTTGCGCAATTGGCATTAACCTGTTTACCAATATTTTAGCAAAAATGTAATAATCTGTATTAAGTAATGAGATAGGCCTGTAGTTTTTTGGCTGGGTAGGATCCTGATCTTCTTTTGGAATCAATGAAATAAAAGCTGTTTTCCAGGATGGTGGAACCCTGCCTTCCATTTGGATTTTATTAAATAGTTCCCTAAGAGGTTCCATCATTTCTAGCTTTGCCGATTTTTAACTGCTTAATTGCCAGAAAGATTTCCTCTTTGCTCATCTGTAAGTATAGGAATTTTCTCTTTCTCCAAATATCTGTCTAGGTCTGACCCTTGTATTTTGTCACCAGCATACAATCTGGTGTAAAATTCTTAAGAAGTCTTTTTAATCATATGCTGTTGAAAAACTTCTTTCCCTTTGTATTCTACTTTATCTATATTACGAGATCTTTGTTTTTTCCTTAACATATATGCTAACCATCTACCTGGTTTATTGGCATTGCAAAAAGTGTTATGTTTAGCATATAGAAGATTAGTGGCTATCTGGTCCGACATTAACATATTAAACTGCCCTCGCAATAAAGTAATTGCCTCTTTTGTCTTCTTATCATCTGGTTTAGACATTAACTCCTGCTCTTTTTTTTAATCTCTTCCTCTAATTCCCTTTGTTTCTCCCTTTGTCTGCGCCTATAAATATTATTCAAATTGATTAAAACACCTCTCATGTATACTTTACTTGCATCCCAAACCATTTCCACATATATCCCCTTATGCATATTAAAAGCAAAATATTCTTTCAATAGTTTTTTTACATTCCGTAACATTTTTCTCATATCTAAATTGATTTTCATTTAATCTTCAAGACCTCCTAGGTCGGTCTCCATATTCAAATTCCATCCAAACCGGGTTGTGATCTGTTAAAGTTCTCGGGCATATCTTAGTCTTCTTCTCCCTGGAAAAGGAGGGAGAATGGTCTATAAATTCAATAAACCTTAACCTTAAACCTTAAAAATATCATTTGTAATTAGTATAAAATCAATTCTGGAAAAGGATTGGTGCCTATCAGAAAAGAAAGTGAAATCCCGTTCTTTAACATTCCGTTCTCTCCAGATATCTCTCAGTTCAAAGTCATCCATCATATCAAAAAAGGATTTAGGTAATCTTGTTTGTGTTTGGGTATTTTGCAAAAGCCTCTTCTTGTCTTGAACGGGATCCAGTACTCCATTCCAATCGCCCAGTAAAACGCAGGATCTATAACCCCATTGTGTTAATTTAGTGTGAAGCAACTTATAAATTTTTTCTTGTTGTTGATTGGGAGCATATACTCCTGTTAAGAGTATTTTCTTTCCTTCTATTAATAGTTCAATTGCAATATATCTACCTTGAGGATCTGCTTCAATTAATTCAGCCTTTAAGTCTTTTCTTAAATATATGACTATACCGTTTTTCTTCTCTGGAGCAGATGCTATGAAATGCGATCCCAGTCTTGCGTTCATCAAGTATTTCTGATCCTATGTTCTAATGTGTGTTTCTTGTAAGCAAATTACATCATTTTTAAATTGTTTCAAATAGTGAAATATTTTTTTCCTTTTTTGTGGTGAGTTTAAGCCATTGACATTCCAAGTTAGAAATTTAATTGTCATCTTCAGCACGCTGAAGCTTTCTAAGAGCTGCTGGAAATCTTGCTGGGATTTCACCTTCGGTCTAGCTCCTCCCACTGCTTCTGTGCTCATGTTTATATTATCTTGGACTATCATCTGGGCTTGTTGAGACTTTAATTCTTGTTCTTTACATTTAGTAGCCGCACGGGTTTGTCTCTGTTCCATAATTTCTTCTGTTTCCTGCAATAAACTCACAACCCCAGTTTGTGCCTGATTGTCTTGCTGTCTGGGGTCCTCTGTCTCTTTTCTTTCTTTGGGACCTGGAGATGGGGGGCATCCTGCCTTTAATACTATGCTATAAAACTCTTTTGCCATCCAGACAGAGTTGAGACGATGACTTTCTCCCAGGTAGTTCACCACCAATCCAGCTGGGGTATCTCATCTGTATTGAATCTGGCGCTTTCTAAGTTCATCCACTAGAAATGCATAGTCCTTTCTAGATCTCAACATTTGGGGGGGATTTCCTTCAATACTATTACATCTTGACCTGCCACTTGCAGTTTGTTTTTATAGGTTGCTTGCAATATTTCATTCCTAATTTTCCTGGTGACAAAATAGATTACAATATCTCTTGGCAGTTGTCTTTGTCTGGCAATCCATGAATTAACACGGTAAATTTTGTCGATTTGCCAGGCACATTTGGCCTTTGATTCCCCAGTTAATCGAGCGAAAGCGTCTGCAAAAATCTCTCTTAAATTTTCTTGGTTATGTTCTTTCAAACCCCTTATCCTCAGGGCAAATTCCATTGTTCTATATTGTATCATTGTAAGCTCCGCCTCCGACTTATCAATTTTACTTTGTGCCTCCATAAGTTTATTGTCCAACTTTATATTAGACTCATTAATTTCTTCCACTTTCTCATCGAGAGATGTTACGTAACCAAATAATCCTTTAAATGCCTCAACTATATCCTCCCTTAGCTCTTGGTTACATGTTTGGATTAAATCCTTAATTCCAGATATTTCATCAGAGACATCTTTAAAGGCACTTGCAATTTTCCCCTCCAAGACAACTGCCTGTTCTTTTAATGCATTTTGTAAATTATTTTGTAGAGCCTCCAGTGTCAGGGTTTGTGATTGTGTTTCCATCGGACGTAGTAAAGACTGCGACTGTGCTGGAGAACTACCAGCACTTTTTGAAACATTGAATTTTGCCTGCTTTGAAGCCATTTCAAAGTATTCAAATCAAGCTTTTAAGCAATCAATTTGTTCAGTCCAGAAAATCCACCTATTCTCTCAAGTCTTCCAGCAACACTAACAAGCACTTAACAAGTGCTAATCAGCTTTCCGCTTCACTTTCATTTTCACCACACCCTTCATTATTCCGGCGCCATTTTTTTAAAGTTCCCTTTAAGTTTACAGAAGGAGATATAATCTACGGATAATCTACTTGCTATATATTGACTTCCTGGTTTGCTCCACCTGCGTCTTGTTCAGATGTAGAATAAGCGTTGAAACATCAAGGGTGGACGCTGCCTTTTGTTTCTGCAAAGGCAGAAGCGTCCCGAGATGAGGAGATTGTCGGGCTTCCTGGGGAGTTCACACCCTTCATGCCACAGAATTGCTTCTGGGGCCGCTGGGGGCCTCTACCCTATGCCAGACAGCTCACCTCCCCCTCTTTTCCCAAGGGGGGGTTTCAAACCGCTGGATAGCTGATTTATGCTATCCTAGCATCTTGTTACTCAAACACGGGGCTGGCGTTTCCAAGGGAGCGTCCTCCAAGGCCACCGGTGCCACCGGAAGTCCCCGCTCATCCCCAGTCTTTTTAGTGCATCATACAGATCGCCATGTAGCTGGGCTTCTGCTGTTTTGGTTCCCCATCTACCTCCCTTGTCAAAGACTGTCGTAGCTTTGTTGTTGTTGTTTTCAAACATCTGACTCAACTGAAACAGCATGATAAGGTAAAGGTCCAGCAGACAGACACAACCTGTATTTTTGACCCAGGGCAGGGTCAGACTGATTGATTAAGCTTTGACATAACTCCAGTACTCTTAACACATAGTCTCCTTTTCTCAATTGTTACAAGGGTCTGTTTTCCCTATGCTTTGCCCTTTTTCTTACAGGGTTTGTCAGATAATTGACTTTAGGTGTTGGGATTGGCTTACAGTTCCATCCCCAAGCATAAATGATGCACCGTTGGCGGGAGCAGACCTGTTCCACATCCTGTAACTTGATTCCACCCTGTCCTCCAGGATTTTTAACATCCTCAGATCTTTTTTCAAGAGCAAGGGGGGTTGCTTGGGTATTTTCGCAACATTGGGAACTACTATTCAAGACGTTATCACTTAGCAAGCCCGTTGCCAATAACAGCCAGAGCCACAAAAGGCTCATAATTGTCCCTCACACAAAACTTCTCTGAACACAATTATTTTAGCCTACTGAATCACCATGTCAGGGAAAAGGCAGGTGTTATATATAGTTTGAGGAATGGCAATATCAGCTTTGGGCAATCCACAAAACCAAATCTTATTTGCTAAACATATCACCCACAATCCAAAAACTTCATTATACTGCAAAGAACCCATTCCCACATTTCCTCAAACATAAGTATCATCACATGATTCATTTTCCTCTTGATTACAATTAATGATCTTAGCCTCAGCACCTGTCTTCCTCTGGAGGGGACAATTCCTGAGGGATGAATATGCAATACAACAAATAAGTACATTCGCTGAAGCGAGAGATAGTACAGTTATGACTATGAATACTTGGCTTGCCATTTCCTGACTGGTGCTCAAACTTTCTAATACATCTTATATCTAATAAATGGAACGTTGTCTTCCTCCTCCAAATCTTCAGCCATACGTCAAAAAGTCAGCTTCCAGGGGGTGACTTCAGTAGGGCCTCTTCTGCCCCGTAAATTCTATCCGGTGCCGGTAGGGCAGTTTTTAGGGGGCGTTTCTTTAAGCATATCACTGGAGGACGGGCTTCTTCCTGGTCTGCCTCCCAATACTCATCAGCAGCTGGCTCAACTCGAGTCCAGTGAATCCAAAACTTGGATTCCAACACTTTTACTGCAAGTGGAGAACACATGACCACAGTATACGGGCCCTTCCATCTAGATTTCAAATTCTTCTCCTTTCCAGTGTTTTGCCTACACTCTGTCCCCCATCTGAATATTATGACTGGAATTTGTTTTAAATGGTGGGGTAAGGGAGACACAATACTGTTGGATTTCTTGTATTTACTTATTCAATTCTCCCACCATTTGATTCACCCATGAGGACCCCAGCTGTCCTAGGTCCCTTATATGATTTTTCAAATTATGGCTTATAACCGGTGGCTGTCCAAACATCATTTCAAAAGGAGATAATTTAAGTTCTTTACATGGAGTACATCTCACAGACCAGAGAGATAAGGGTAAGGCGTCTACCCATTTAAGGTGGGTTTCAAAACACACCTTATCTTTTCCTTAACAGTGAAATTCACACATTTACCTAATTTCTTTCCTGAGGCCGTTAAAAGACATCTTTCCCTATAATCAGCAGTATTGATATGCAAAGTAAGGAAGGCATACAGAGTCAGTTCAGGTGTTCACCCTTTCATCCTTTGCCCTCTCTAATGCACGGATTAAAGCCCGTAATTCTGCTACTTGGGCACTAGTGCCTTTTGGGAGAGGTTCACTCTCAAAGACTTGGGCAAGAGAGACTACTGCATAGCCTGCATAATGTTCTCCCATAGTAATGAAGCTTGATCCATCAGTGAACAAGTTATAGTCTGCATATTTCAATGGCAGGTCAGCTAAGTCTGGTCTGCATGAAAACTGACTCTCAATGATTCTCATATAATTATGCTCAATTTCAGGTCCTGGTATTGGCAAAAGGGTGGCAGGGTTTAGGGCATTTGTTTGCTTCAAGGTCACTTGTGGATTTTGAGTCAGGAGTGGCTGATATTTGTAAATTCTAGGGATTGTTAACCATAAATTTCCCTTTGTTTCTAAAATTCCTTGAATTGCGTGGCTGGTGTAAATATTGATAGGCTGTCCAAAAGTTAATTTATTCGCTTCCTCCATTAGGAGAGGAGTAGCAGCCAGCCTTTTGCATCAACTGTTCGGATAGATAAGCCACAAGTTGTCAACTTCCCTTTTCTTGCATCAGGACTCCCAGCCTTTTGCATCAACTGTTCGGATAGATAAGCCACAAGTTGTTGTCAACTTCCCTTTTCTTGCGTCAGGACTCCCAGAGCAGTGTTGCCTTTTGAATCCACAAAGAGATTAAAAGGTTTTTCTAAGTTGGGGAGCCGCATTACCGGAGCTTGAGATAATTCTATTTTTAGGGTTTCAAAATGCCCATTTTTGTTCCAGCCCCCAAATGAAGGGTTCCTTTTCACCTCCCTTCGTGGAGATTTACAAAGGTTTGGCCAAGAGAGCGAAATTTGGAATCCAGATTCTGCAATATCCTGCTGCACCTAATTTGGCACACAGCTTCTTTTCGCTCATGTCCTATTGCCCTCTATTCTCGACTTATGGTGTATCTTAAGTATTTAACTTGGGGCTTTTCCAGCTGAGCTTTTTGCCTTGGGGCACGGTGTCCCTTGTCCATTAACAGATGAAGCAATTGATTGATTGGTATTTTTTCTTCTTCAACAATTCTCCTTCGTCTGTTCGGTTACTGAGATATTATCTACATATTGGAGTAGCACATCTCCATCTTCACAAGGCTGGAAATTTTCTAGGTCTGAGGCAAAGACTTCGCCAAAAAGGTAGGTAGATTTTTAAATCCTTGGAGAAACCTAGTCCAAGCAAACAGCCTCTTTGACCTGTTACGGGGTCTTTCCTACTCAAAAGCAAACAGTTTTTGTCTGTCTCTATGGATTTGAGATGGTGAAGAAGACGTAGGCGGACAGGCATGGCTAGAGGCTTTACTTGTATAATTATAGATGCATGATGAGACGCATGGCCTGGTGGATTATTTTCTTCCATTTAGGGAACATTTCAAGAGCTTCAATACAGGGCGGCTGTTTGTCAGATCATCAACCCCTTGGATATTTAGTACATTGTTGGAAAAGGGAGCCAAGGGTTTTGTAATTACTGATCTAGACCCCCCCCCCCTGTGTCTACCAAAAAGGTTACATTATTACCCCCTATCTTTATTCGGACTAAGAGTTCGGGGGGTGGACGGTGGACTAAACCCTGGTCCCCTTCCCTGCCCCCTTATCCCAGCTTCTACCTTCTGAGACACTCTAACATCCAGTGGCCTTCTTCCTTGTACCAATTACATCGACCTCTGCTCTGGCTTTGGGATTTATTTGACAATACAACTGCCAGCAATTCGGCTTTACGTTGCATTCTATCGTCTTTCTTTTTCTCTTCTACTTTTTCTCTGTTCACAAAGACTTTGCGAGCGATTTCCATTAATTGGCTTATGTTCATCCCTAAGCCACCTTCGTGCCTCTGGAGCTTTCGTTTAATGTCCAGAGCACCCTGGGATATGAAAGCCATCGCTAGCATACAGGCATTTTTGGGATCCAGGGAGTTGATTGGGGGTGTAGGCTTTATATGCTTCAACCAGCCTTTGGAAGAAGGCTTCGGAGTCCCGGAGGGGGGGGTCATGTCTCCATAGAGACCCCATTGTAGATTTTATCTTGGAAACCGTAAATTTAACCCAGCCTGAAGGCTTCCTCTGTCTGCGGGCTTTAGGATTTTTCCAACGGCACTACTTAAACTTTCTCCCTCTTCTCCATTAAGGAGAGCAATAATTAACTGTTCCAATCCTGCCAGGTTGGATTATGGGTTTCGATAATGACCCTGTTGTTTCCAATTTGTAGTGGTGAACGGGACGTATTGAAATAGAGGCTAAATTTCTGCCTGTCCCTGTCCATCTATAACTCTTTCCACTTGGCGAAGTGGAGCTAGGAACTGACTTCTGGTTTGGGAAGCAATGGGAGACGTCCGTTGGGCTGCAGGAGAGGGGGGGGTCTGCAAAATGGACCTTCCTCTTCATAGGGTGCGGTCTTTAGGAGAGGCTTTTTTTCGGGGTGACTCCTTTTGACCTCACATTTGCCATTTCCTTTTATTCAAGCCACACAGATCTTCATGGCTTCTTTTTTGCTAACTGGGGGGCTCTTTCTCTGACTGGGATTCTAACTACTGGCCCCTCCTCGACAATTCTTCCGGCAGTTCCCCTGGCCTCCCGCTTTTCCTGTCTAAGGGCCTCGGCGAGAAAAATTACATTTCCTCTTGCTCTTTCAAGTTCCTTCTTCCCTGAGATTTTGAGCCCACTTAAGATACGTTTTGTATGCTCATTCCACAAGTTCAGAGATGCCTTTCCTGCCCCCCCCTTTTTTTCCTAATGTCATCTGCAGAGTGACCAATGAAGATCATATTGACCATTTTCTTATTTTCTTCAACCTCAGGATCTAATGTGGTATATTGCCTAAACGTTTGATAAATGCATTCTAGGAATTCCCCTGGATTTTCGTCCTGTCTCTGTTGAATTTAATAGACCTTCCCTAAATTCTTAACTGTTGTTTGAATCCTAACAAAACTAAGTTCCAATAGTTTTGCAGCTGAATGGACTAGGTTTCCAATCTGGTTCCTTCAGTAACCATGTCCAGTCTGGATCCTTTGCACGATGCTTCTGAAAAGACTTATTCATGGTTCCCTTCACCAGCCTTCTTTTCTCTGGGGTTAATAAAATTTCCATCAGACTTTTTATGTCAGCCCAAGTAGACTGATGAGTTCAGAAAAATGGATGTGAAAAGGACATGCATCTCATCTGGATTTTCTCTATAAGCAGGAATTTGATTTTTCCAATTATATAAATCAGCCATTGAGAATGGAGCATATATCCACACCTTATGTAGCTCCCCCTCAGCTTCTGGCAATAAAATTCCCTTAGGGGCAATTTGGGTTTTTATTTCAACTGCTCCCTTGGACCAGATTTGTGGTCCACTTGATCTCTCCCTTCGGTAACCTTTTTGGTTTTCTTCCTCCTGGCTCCACCTAATAGGACCATTTGTTCTTTCTTTTTTAACAAAAAAAACCCCACTTAAACACATCATCAAGGACAACCTTGCAAGTTAAAGCAGACAGGAACTAAATGTTTCGTTGAGACTTTCTTTTTCTTTTTCTTTCCTCCTTGAGGCTTGTACAATAGGGGTGAGGATAATTTCTCTGCCAGAGACTTTACTAAAACTTTCTTAAAGTTTTTTTCAACATGCATTGGAGGAGCGTTCGAGGAACGCTCCCCACCTTCCCATGTTCTATTTCTAACACAATCTCTGCTGACCTAAATCTCTGCTGAACTAAAACATATGAAGAACGGTTGCAGGAACTGGGTATGTTTAGCTTAAGAGAAAGAAGGACTAGGGGAGACATGATAGCATTATTCCAATATCTCAGGGGTTGCCACAAAGAAGAGGGAGTCAAACTATTCTCCAAAGCACCTGAGGGTAGAACAAGAAGCAATGGGTGGAAACTAATCAAGGAGAGAAGCAACTTAGAACTGAGGAGAAATTTCCTTACAGTGAGAACAATTAATCAGTGGAACAGCTTGCCTCCAGAAGTTGTGAATGCCCCAACACTGGAAGTCTTTAAGAAGATGTTGGATAGCTATTTGTTTGAAACGGTATAGGGTTTCCTGCCTAGGCAGGGGGTTGGACTAGAAGACCTCCAAGGTCCCTTCCAACTCTACTATTGTATTGTATTGTATTGTATTGTATTGTATTGTATTGTATTGTATTGACCTGTGGCCCCGGAGTTCACAGTCACCAACAGGAACTGCAGCAGATTAACCTCCCATACAAACCTAGAGCCTCATTAGGATATGCCAGTTCCATTTGGAAGGGACGCTATCCCGGGCTCAGGGGGGTGATCGGGCCCCCTCTTCCACTCCTAACTGAGTGGGTCTACAATTCTTTTGATACTTGCCTGCAGGCGTCTTCTTTCTCAGCCGGCATAATTTTTATTAACTTGTCCTGATCCTGGTCAGATTCTTGGATCGGTGGTGTCCTCCGGATGCCAAACAGGGGTCATCGGCCCCCTTCCAGAGAAAGATCTCCATGGCGCCTGAAGAAGGGTGAGATGGCCTCGATGGGGCACCGGTCGGTCCGTTCCGTCCTCAGCGAAATATCGCTCTAAGTCCTGCCGCCACGGTCGCCAGAATTGTTGCAGAAAATGACAGGCTTTAGACTTCTCAGGATACAGGAGGAGTTTATTTGGCAGCCAGGTTCAGAAATGTTAGCCCATGGCTAATGTTGCTAATTTCTGAACAACCTTCATTATCGAAGCACGCATTCTTATACATTCTCAAAGACAGCGTAACACGGAAACACTTTACTCATTTCTTATTGGTTACCTTGAGGAAAAAGCCTTATAAGGAGATGGGGGTCTTACTTCTCCTTTTGTTACAGGTATGGACTACGTGCCATTAAAGAAATTTAATTGAACCTTGTGGTTTTGGACTTTTGACATAGGGACGTTTGCTGGAACATGTTGTGGTTGAAGGCTGATGACATTTCCCTGCCCCTTTAAGCAAGCTGCTAACTGTCCCTTTTATGCCACGTCTTCATTCTTATATTTTAATCCATATTTTATTCTACTTTATCAGCACCAATCGGCCTTTTTCCTAAAATCTTAGCATGGTCAGGAAGTCTTCAAGGGCTGAAAGACCAACAACCAGTTCGTAAGCGAATAGGTAGATTTTTTTTAAATAAAAAGAAATCCTGGAAAGAGGCAAACAAACCCTGATCATGCGGAGAAACTGACTGGGACATGTTCAGAAAGTCCAAACAATGTATGCTGTTCCAGTCAGCTTAGGGAAATGTAATATTCTGCCTTTTTTAATATTTCCCAAAATATTTCATTTTTCTGGGTTTTGGGAGTGAGTGAGGGGTCTTCCCACAAGTCTTTATGCTTAAGGCAGGACTAGGTTTTAATTTTTCTGCTTCTAGTCCAGCAGGGGAGGGAAATTATCTGGGGAACTGAAGTAACATAAGTCTGTTTGTGAATAAAACCACATGAGTCAAGAGAGGCTCAACAATTCTTACCTTTTACCTAACATCCAAAAATACCCTGATATGTTCCATAGTTAAATAGTGTTGAAGGATAAGGGCTTCTTCAGGGTATTTTTAGGGCATTTAGTAAACGGGTGGGTAAGGTGTGAGTTGCAACAACAGAAATACTGGAGAGAGAGGTGAGCCAGCTAGCAAACATACACACAGACAAAAAAACCAGGTGCTCTTCGGCTCTAACTGTTGGCCAACCAAAAGCAAATTTGGCCTAGTGGCTAGAAACCAGGAGACAGGGGGAGTTCTAGTGCCACTTTAGCATGTAACCCAATTGGATGACTTTTGCCAATCACCAGAAGACCCTGAGTTCTAATCCAGCCTTAGGAATTAAAGCGGGATTTGGGACCGATCATCATGGAATTGGGAGTTCTAGTCCCGCCTTTGTAAGAAATTTTGCTGGGTGACTTTAGGCCAATCACCAGGATACCGTAAATTCTAGTCCCACCTTAAGTATGAAAGCCAACTGGGCAACTTTGGCTAAACACTGGGAGACAGTGAGTTCTAGTCTCGCCTTAGGAATTAAAGTGGGTTTCGCAACTTTTGGGCTGATCTCCAGGATTTTGTGGGTTCTAGTCCTGCCTTATGTAAGAAAGTCTGCTAGGTGACTTTGGGCCAATCACCAGGAGCTGGTGAGTTCTAGTCCTGCCTTTGGCATGAAAGCCAGCTGAGTGACTTTGGCCAGTCTATCTCCCTCAGCCCAACCCACCTCACAGGGTTGTTGTAGTAGAGAAAACAGGAGAAGGAAGGAGCATTAGGCATCTTTGCCACCTTGAATATGTAATATAGATACTCCTCGACTTACGACCATCATTGAGCCCAAGATTTCCATCTTTAAATGAGTCATTTGTTAAGTGAGCTTTGTCTAACTTTACGATAATTCTGGCCACAGTTGTTACATGAATCCTTCAAGTTGTTAAGTGAATCTGGCTTCCCCATTGTACTTTGCTCGTCGCAAAAGGGGATCCCATGACCCCACGACCGTCGTATATAGGAGTCTGTTGCCCAGCATCCGAATTTTGATCACATGACCACAGGGGTGCCACAAAGGTCGTAACTGTGGGATTCATTCCTATTCAGTGCCGTTGTAACTTTGAACGGTTGCTAAATGAACTGTTGTAAGCCGAGGACTGCTTGCAAAGGCGGGATAACTAATCGAATAAATGAAGAATGTTCCATGGACCATTTCTAGATCTGATGCCAAAAATCTAGTTCAGTGTTTTTTTTTCAACTTTGGCCCCTTTAAGAGGGATGGACTTCAACTCCCAGAATTCCCCAGCCAGCTGGGGAATTCTGGGAGTTGAAGTCCACCCCTCTTAAAGGGGCCAAGGTTGAAAAAACACTGATTTAGATTAACAGCTAAGTTAAAGTGATGCACAATTCCACCCGGGGAGAAGCCTTAACTCCTTCCTATCTCAGTTTGCCTGGTTGTAAAAGTTAATGTTTTATGGGCAGAGATGGAGCGGAGCTGTGCGTGACCCTTGCAGTGTGATGACAAAGACGACCTTTGCGATGCTGATTGCCGAAGCAAGGATAAAATGCACACCGGGACTAAAACACGAGACTATTATCGGCCGATGTTTGCAGGTAAGCTTGGAGTTCCTAACTGGAAAGGCAAAACACGGGGTCGATCTTGACTTATGACCCTCATGGAGGATACGGTTGCAAGTTGTGAAGGCCCTAAAGAAGCGTGGTTTTTTTAACGTTTTTTGCAGCGGTCAGTAAGCGAACACGGTCAGTAAGTGAAGCAACTGTTTACAACAGGCCTGTTTTACAGGAAAATGAAAATAAATGCTGATTTGGGGTATGTGCGTCAAAAATATAGGGTCAGGTGACCACAGAAGGTGGCAACTGGTCGTAAACCGAAATATGTGGTAAATACTTTTTTGGGGGGGGGTCCGTCGTAACTTTGAATGGTCACTAAGCGAGGACAAGCTGTAGGAAGGGAGTTTGCGTATGAGACAGAATAGCTGGATGAAGACAGTCAGTGTGGGATGAATATTTCGTACAGAGGCTTTGTTCTTTCCTCTGAAATCCAGAACCTTCCAGATGGGTTAAGAACATCCAGGGAAATCTCTTACGGCAATGGTTCTCAATCTCGGTCACTTGATCGAGCTTGCCTCCAGAGGTTGTGGGTGCTTCATCACTGGAGTTTTTATTTATTTATTTATTTTAAAACATAAAAGACAACATAAAAAATTCTCATCCATTACATACATACAGCGTGTTGTTTGGTTAAAAGCCTTTGTGCATCCATATTTTCAATTACGTATACAATCACAAATTTTCTGTCTAATATAACTAGGTACCTCCCTTTTATTGTACTTCATATGTTTAATTACGGTTAATATTTCTTTCTTTGCAACGAACCTAATTCCCTTGAATTCTTAATTGTCTATTTAATAACAATATACCTTTATGTAGTCATTTATCTCATTCTGAATATTTTCAGTGTAAAAGAATTTACCAACTGTTTATGTTTATACATCACTACTTTCAATTATGCATAATCCTGCCAATCATCCATCAAGTATGTCCATCCAATGTTGTCCTTGTACATCATACATTCAAGCAAAAATATTATTCCTTCATTTTTAAACAAAGTATTCTAAATACTCACTTCATATATATATATATATACCAATTTTTCATTACTTCCTTATTAAACTATTTATCAACCACAAGATATCTTTATAATATACATCACTACTTAGAGTTATGCATAATATCACCAATCATCTATCAAATCTACATAGATTCATTATTATCCTTATCCTTCATTTTAAAACAAAATATCCTAAATTATTCAATTCATATATATGTCAGTCTTTCGTTGTATCGTTATTAATCTATTTAACAACATAATTGTATTATCACTTATCTCCTTCAATTAAAACATAAATAAAACATTTTTCATTTCCAGGTTTTTTTGTCCAGTCACTGATAAAACAAATCCCATATCTTATAAAATTGCTCATCTTCTTGTTCTCTAATTTCAAATGTCAATTTACTCATTTCGAATAACTTCCTCCTGTTTTGGTATTGTTTCATTTTTTCAATTTTTGGAAATATGATTCTAGCTGCTGTTAAAACATTTACAATCAAATATTTCAAATCTTTACTGTAAATTTCTGGTATGATTCCGAATAAAAAAATCTCTGGTTTAAGGTCTATGTGTTTGTGTATCATTTTCTCCAACCACATGTGAATTTTAGCCCAGTATCTTTTGGCTTCAGTGCAAGTCCACCACATGTGGTAATATGAGCCAGGTGTCTGATGACATTTCCAACCCTTTTCCGATTTATTCTTGGACATTCTTGCAATTCCCATTAGGGTTAGATGCCACCTGTAAAACATCTTATACAAATTTTCTCCATATGCAGTTGACATTGTCATTTTATAATTTTGAGACTACAATTTCTGCCATTTCTCTAAATCAATCCCATGTCCAAATTTTTTTCCCCAAGCTATCATAGTTTCTTTAACTTGTTTCTCTTGTAGTTTGACCTCTAATAAATATCCATATAGTTTTTAAATTACTTTTTCATCAGTACCTGTTAAAATTTTGTCTAGCTCAGTCATTTTGTTGTAAATACTTTTTGATTTTCTATCTTCATTATATCTAGAGTGTATCTGCACATATGAATACCAATTCATTTCTATTCCTTCTTGTTTCAGCTCTTGGATAGATTTGAGTTCACCCTCTGCATTCAGTATTTCAACATATCTGTTTGTTCCTTTTTATATATTATTGGGTATGAAAATGCTTCAATGGTTGATATCCAGACTGGAGTTTTTAAATGGTGTAATCTTTTAACCTTTTCCCAATTTAATAGCAAAGCCTCCTTTATATAATGTCTTCTAAAATAACCATGTGCTTTAGTTCCCTTATACCGTAAAAAAGCATGCCATCCCAACAGTAAATCATGACCCTCTACATTCAATAATCTAGAGTTTTTTAGTGTTATCCACTCCTTAATCCACATCAGGTTTGTTGCTTGATAATATTGTTGTGGAAAGCAAGGACTCTAAGACCAGCTCTTTGTAATGCAAGAAAGTTTATTGCGCAGGTTCAAACAGCTCAAACAGCATAATGGGGTCTGAACCCCGAACAGTTCATCCTGACAATCTTTTATAGCTATATTGACGTAAGCATATACGTATACATACATTTGCCAATTATGGTAAAAGGATAAATGGAAAAGTACAGAATAGACAAGAATAAAAGTACGTTAGTGGGCAGTTTTATAAACCACAAACATCTGCAAGAAAAACACGGAACTGTCCCCTGTCCTTGATCGATAAACAGGATACACCCCTCATGGTCTGTCTGTGCCTAAAGATAAATATATAAATGTCATGCCTCAGCGATCTCATCCTGCAGCTGTCTGCAATTTTCTCCTTCCTTGACCAAAACCTTGCACTTATAATGAACCAAAGTTTGAGGCCTAGTTTTTCTCCTTCCTTAATATAACTCCCAGTCAGGTAAGCCCAATCCTCTCTTGTTCTAGCATCTTGTAGCAATTTGAGTTTTATTCTTGCTTTTTTCCCTTGCCAGATAAACTTCAAAACTATTTTGTTTAGATCTTCAAAAAAGTCCTTGCCCAATCTGATTGGGATTGTCTGGAACAGGTAAAAGATTCTGGGTAAAATGTTCATTTTAATTGTAGAGATTCTTCCTATCATTGATAGTTGTAGATTTTCCCATTTCATCAAATCAGTCTCAATTTGTTGCTTTAGTCTAGTATAATTGTCCTCCTTAAAGTGTTGCATCTAGCTGATAGGTATATCCCCAAGTATTTAACCTGGTTTGTGATTTGAATCTGCAAAGCTTCCGCCAACTCTTCCTTTTGTCTTAATGGTATGTTCTTTGTCAGAATCTTTGTTTTGTCTTTGTTTATTTTCAAGCTTGCCACTTTTCCGTACTCCTCTATTCTTTCTAACAATTTGGGTGCTATCTCTAGTGGGTCTTCAAGGATAAAAACCAAATCATCTGCAAACGCTTGTAGCTTGTATTCTTCTTTTTTAATTTTCATTCCTTTTATTTCTTCTTCTTCTCTAACATGAATTTAATAAAGAGATTGGTCTACAGTTCTTGGTTTGCGTTAGATCTGTCTCCTCTTTGGGTAGTAATGCAATGTATGCTTCTGACCATGATTTAGGTATTCTACTCTCAGACATCACTTCATTCATAACTTCTAAGAGTGGGAGAGACAAGGATTCTTCAAATGTTTTGTAGAATTCCACTGGTAATCCATCCGTTCCCGGGGCCTTTCCATTATTGGCTGTTCCATCTATTTTTGAAAACCTCCAGTGATTGTTCTAACTGTTAGGAAATTCCTCCTTAGTTCTAAGTTGATTCTCTCCTTGATTAGTTTCCACTCATTGCTTCTTGTTCTAGCCTCAGGTGCCTTGGCGAATAGTTTGACTCCCTCTTCTTTGGGGCAACCCCTGAGATATTGGAAGACTGCTATCATGTCTCCCCTGGTCCTTCTTTCTCTTAAGCTAAACATACCCAGTTCCTGCAACCGTTCTTCATATGTTTTAGTCTCCAGTCCCCTAATCATCTTTGTTGCTCTTCTCTGCACTCTTTCCAGAGTTTCAACATCTTTTCTACATCGTGGTGACCAAAACTGAATGCTGTATTCCAAGTGTGGTCTTTCCATTTGTCTGAGATGATATAGAGTCTCCTGCTTGAGCAGGGGGCTGGACTAGAAGACCTCCAAGGTCCCTTCCAGATCAGTTATTCCGGAAAGTGAGAACAATTGATCAGTGGAACAGAAGTTGCCTCCAGAAGTTGTGAATGCCCCAACACTGGAAGTCTTGAAGAAGATGTTGGATAGCTATTTGTCTGGAACAGTATAGGGTTTCCTGCCTAGGCAGGGGGTTGGACTAGAAGACCTCCAAGGTCCTTTCCAACTCTGCTATTGTATTGTATTGTAAAGTATAGGGTTTCTTGCTTGAGCAGGGGGCTGGACTAGAAGACCTCCAAGGTCCCTTCCAACTCTGCTATAGTATTGTATTGTAAAGTATAGGGTTTCTTGCTTGAGCAGGGGGCTGGACTAGAAGACCTCCAAGGTCCCCTCCAGCTCTGCTATTGTATTGTATTGTAAAGTATAGGTTTTCTTGCTTGAGCAGGGGGCTGGACTAGAAGACCTCCAAGGTCCCTTCCAACTCTGCTATCGTATTGTGTTGTAAAGTATAGGGTTTCTTGCTTGAGCAGGGGGCTGGACTAGAAGACCTCCAAGGTCCCCTCCAGCTCTGCTATTGTATTGTATTGTGAAGTATAGGGTTTCTTGCTTGAGCAGGGGGCTGGACTAGAAGACCTCCAAGGTCCCTTCCAACTCTGCTATTGTATTGTATTGTAAAGTATAGGGTTTCTTGCTTGAGCAGGGGGCTGGACTAGAAGACCTCCAAGGTCCCTTCCAGCTCTGCTATAGTATTGTATTGTAAAGTATAGGGTTTCTTGCTTGAGCAGGGGGTTGGACTAGAAGACCTCCAAGGTCCCTTCCAGCTCTGCTATCGTATTGTATTGTAAAGTATAGGGTTTCTTGCTTGAGCAGGGGGCTGGACTAGAAGACCTCCAAGGTCCCTTCCAGCTCTGCTATCGTATTGTATTGTAAAGTATAGGGTTTCTTGCTTGAGCAGGGGGCTGGACTAGAAGACCTCCAAGGTCCCTTCCCTGTTATTCTGCTAGTGTAGTTAATACAATCGCCTGCTTAGGTCCATGAGGTGAATCCAGGCAGTATCAATCATTTCAAGGGGGAATGGCGAACATAGAAATGGAGAAAGGGGAGGGGGGGAGGCCAAAGTATGAGATTCATATTTGTGACCTTTGAGCCACGTGGATCGTGGAACAGGTCCAAGTAGAACTGGCAGCACGTCCCACCCATTCTTTTGACCCACAGCCATGACATCTGGCTCTTGGGACTCTCCTCATTCAGCCTCAGATTTCATCAGGAATGCTTTTCTGATGGCAATTTCTGTGCAATGCGCTTTTTCCTCTCTGAAAATTGCCCCAAAAGGTGGCTCAGTGGTTGAGCTTGACAATCAGAAAGTCGGCAGTCCAGCAATTTGAATCCCTCGTGCTGTGTAACGGAGTGAGCTCCCGTGACTTGTCCCAGCTTCTGCCAACCTACAGTTTGAAAGCACGTAAAAAATGCAAGTAGAAAAATAGGGACCACCTTTGGTGGGAAGGGAACAGCGTTCCGTGCGCCTTTGACGTTGAGTCATGCTGGCCACATGACCACGGAGACGTCTTCGGACAGCGCTGGCTCTTCGGCTTTGAAATGGAGATGAGCACCGCCCCCTAGAGTTGGGAACGACTAGCACATATGTGCAAGGGGAATGTTTACCTTTACCTAACCAGGGCCAACATGAATGCTGGGGGTCCAGCCTCTTCCAGTTCATCCTTTTAAAAATATTGGAAACGTCCCATATTGATTGATGTGGAGAATATATGGGAAGATGAAATGAAGTATGAATGCATCTAAAAACATTTAAAACGTGGAACATAGAACCCTAGGGCTGGAAGGGACCTTGGAGGTCTTCTAGTTGAACCCCCTGCTTAAGTAGGAAGCCCTAAAGCATCCTGGCCTATGGGTATCCAGTCTCCTCTTAAAAGCCTCCACTGATGGAGCCCCACAATGTCTGGAGGCAAGCCATTCCACTCATTAATTAACAGAGTAGCAGAGTTGGAAGGGACCTTTGGAGGTCTTCTAGTCCAACCCCTTGCTCCAGCAGGAAACCCTAGACCAGTGTTGGCAAACCTTTTCGGCACCAAGTGGACATGTGTGGGAGGCAGTGCCGAAAACCGGAACAGCAGCTCCCCGCCAGAGCGCCAGAAACTGGAAGAGCAGTTCCCTCATGGGCATGTGCACACTGGGAAGCTGAGCTTCCTGTTTCCAGTGTGTGCATTTGCACTGGTCCAACCGGCAGCTCAGCTTCCTGTCGCGTGCATGCGCACCAGGGAACTGCTCTTATGGTTTCGAGTGCCCCCATGTGCGAAGACCAGCTAGCCAGTGTGCATCTACATACCAGAACCCAGACGAGCCACGAGTGATGGCTGCCATGCCTAGCGAGATGGCTCTGTGTGCCACTTCTAGCACATAAGAATGTCATCACTGCCGTATACTATCCCAGACAAATGGCTGTCCAGTCTCTTCTTGAAAGAGGGATGGAGTACCCACGTCTGGAGGCAAACGGTTCCGGTGGTTAATTAACAGAATAACAGAATTGGAAGGGACCTTGGAGGTCTTCTAGTCCAACCCCCTGATCAAGACCCTATACCATGGACAACAAATGGCTGTCCAGTCTATTTTTGAAACCCCCAGGGTTGGAGCATTCACAACTTCTGGAGGAAACTTCTGTTCCACTGATTAATTGTTCTCACTGTTAGGAAATTTATCCTTAGTTCTAAGTTTCTTCTGTCCTTGATTAGTTTCCACCCATTGCTTCTTGTTCTTCCCTCAGGTGCTTTGGAGAATAGATTGACTCCCTCTTCTTTGTGGCAACCCCTGAGATATTGGAAGACTGCTATCATGTCTCCCCTAGTCCTTCTTTTCATTAAACTAGACATTCCCAGTTCCTGCAACCGTTCTTCATATGTTTTAGTCTCCAGTCCCCTAATCCTCTTTGTTGCTCTTCTCTGCACTCTTTCTAGAGTCTCCGCATCTTTTCTACATCGTGGCGACCAAAACTGAATGCAGTATTCCAAGTGGGGCCTTACCAAGGCCTTGTAAAGTGGTATTAACCCTTCCCGTGATCTTGATTCTCTCCCTCTGTTGATGCAGCCTAGAACTGTGTTGGCTTTTTTGGCAGTTGCTGCTCACGGCTGGCTCCTATTTAAATGGTTGTCCACTAGGACTCCAAGATCCCTCTCACAGTTACTACTGTTGAGCAAGGTACCACCTATACTATACCTGTGCATTTTGTTTTTCTTGCCTAAATGTAGAACCTGACTTTTTTCACCACTGAATTTCATTTTGTTAGATAAAACAAAATAGCCTCCAGGTGGTCTCCATTATTCTGCTGTTGGTTCCTTGTTTATAGGTTCCACTCCAATGGAGTTTTGTTCTCATTTCTGGCCTTGCCTTACAAGTGGGATAATTTTGCAAATTGTTACGTTATTATACCGGTCTAACTCACCCTAAAATTACAGTGTGTTCCACTGTTTCAAGATGAAAGGATGAAGGTCACGTCCCAGTGTTGAGTAACTCTCCCAGTTATTCCACTCTGATGTCCCTTTGTTATAGTTTCACGAGTACAATTTCCTTGTGAAATACATATATAATTATGTCATTGATTGCCTCCTTCTGACATGGGTTTTGACATCATTTTCCGGGAACCAAGATCACAAATTCTTTGGGCTACAATTAGAGCACGATACGATCTCTTGATGTTATCACGTCTATAGTTAGCCCCGTGAATAGATGCCAAGCTGATATTTCCATTTGTCGCTCTGAGACAAGCAGTGTGTGTGTGGGGGTGGGTGGGGGCCAGGACCACACACAAACTTTTTTGAATTTAATTTCCATCCTTCGCAACCCCTTGCAAATCTCAGGTTTCGTTCTGGATTCTGCAAGAATTCCTGGAGGCCGGCCGGCTTTTTCTCACAATGGATTTGAGGTCACAATGCTGCAAAGGCTTGTGACTCCTTGGCCTCGTGGTGGCCCAGGAGATGGTGACAAGAGCAAGAGGCGGGGTGATGGAAAGGTCTAAGTAAGGACAGCAGATGCTCAATTGACTGGTTAGACTTTAACCTGATGGTAGGCACTATCTGGAGGAGATGAAAGGACACAGGTGTGTTTGAAGCCGCTGCAAACACCAGGGTCTGTAGAATGACGTCTTCTTTCCCAACAGAAGTCGTATCTGGAGGCCAGTGAGCGAGATGTTGGAAAAATTAGTCAGCTTGGTGACCATCCGGAATGAAACAGTCCGTCAGGGTCTGGCAGAAGCTCTGGGGACCTTCCTCATGATGGTGAGAAAAAACCCAGGGTCTGTGGGGGGAGGAGGAGATGGGTGGACTTCAATTCCCAGAATTCCCCAGACAGCAAGGCAAGTACTCAACCCATCTTCCAGTAGGTTGAGTTTGAGAAACCAACTAAGTTAGAAGAGGGATGTGGGGTGGGAGGGAAACGTTGCAAGCATGCCTTTTCCTGGCTTATGGAATTTTTTGGTGAGAGAAAAAGAAATGAAATGTTGATTAATGGGTTTGAAGATTGGAAGGTATAGCTTAACGGAAAGAAGGAAGTGATGTCACTTTAGAGAGAGTAGGAAAAATATTCTATAAATGTATCCATATGCACTCTGGAGATGATTGGTAGCTATTTCTTATCTTATCTTCTTTCTTTCTTTCTTTCTTTCTTTCTTTCTTTCCTTCCTTCCTTCCTTCCTTCCTTCCTTCCCTTTCCTTCCTTCCATTTCTCTTTTCCCTCTTTCTTTCTTTTTCTTCCTTCCTTCCTTTCCTTTTGCTGTTTTTCTTTTCTTTCTTTTTCTTCCTTCCTTTCTTTCCTCTGTCCTTTCTTCATCTTTTCTCCCCCCTATTTCTCCTTTCCTCCCTTGCTTCTCTTCACTTCCTCTCCTTCCTTCCTTCTTTCCTTATCATCCGTCCGTCCATCAATCCATCCATCTCTTTTCTTTATTTCCTTCCTTCTTTTTCATCCACCTGTCTATCTCTCCTTCCTTATCTATCTATCTATCTATCATCTATCTATCCATCGATCCATCTATTTCTTTCCTTCGTTCCTTCCATCCATCTATGCATGCATCCTCTCTCCCTTTCATTTTTCTATTTCTTTTCTTTTACTATATTATTTTTCCTTATTATCTAACTTTCCTGTTCCATTTTTTGAAAAAAATTGTTTTTAAAAAAATTGTCAACCCAAAATTGTAAGCAACCAAAATAAAACCCAGGTTTGGCTCCAGCAACCTCTGATCGGGAGATCTTCCACCACCTTGGAATCCTGTCTGCTTGGACTCAGATGTGCAAAAACAAACATGAAAAAAAAACACCTCCATATTTTTGAGTCTAACAAATTAAATTTATTATTATTATTATTATTATTTTGAGTCCTCCAGTGAAGGACTCTATTCCCAGCCAAACAGGGGAGAGAATGATTATGTCACAATAAAAGCAAAATGTTATTGATGAGCAGACTTTGCAAGCTACGATCGTCAACCAATGCAAGTAGGGTGAGAAAGTTAGACCAATCTTTCCCCCATAGTGGTATTTTAGATTAAATTAGATTAGGTAAAGGTTCCTTTTGCACATATGTGCTAGTCGTTCCCAACTCTAGGGGGCAGTGCTCATCCCTGTTTCAAAGACAAAGAGCCAGCACTGTCCGAAGATGTTTCCATGGTCATGTAGCTGGCATGACTAAATGCCGAAGGCGCACGAAACACTGTTACTTTCCCACCAAAGGTGGTCCCTATTTTTCTACTTGCATTTTTTGTCTTCAAGCTGCTAGGTTGGCAGAAGCTGGGACAAGTCATGGGAGCTCACTCCGTTACACGGCACTAGGGATTCGAACCACTAAACTGCCGACTTTTCTGATTGACAACCTCAGCGCCTTAGTCACTGAGCCGCCACATCCCTTAGATTAAATTAGATGATTGGTGAATGTATTTCTCTGTCTTCAAATGGCCGCAGCCTTCTAGGTTCCAAGTGGAAATCAGAGAATTTAGGATTTTCGGCCTGCAAAACGTGTCCTGAATCTGATTTTTGAACTCTCTCCAGGACATTTTTCAGGGAATAACAGAAAAACGGTGCATTGCTTTCCTTCCTTCCTTTGTAAATCTCTGTTATCCTGTTTTCTTTCTTCCAGGCCTAGTTTCTGTAGAGGCCTCCTATCTCAGGAATCTCCAAACTTGACCATTTTAAGACCCGTGATCTTCAACTCCCAGAATTCCCCAGACAGCATGGGCATTGGAGTCCACAGGTCTTCAAGTTGCCAGCTTTGGAGACTATCTAAAGTTAGCCATTTGTCTGAAACGGTATAGGGTTTCCTGCCTAGGCAGGGGGTTGGACTAGAAGACCTCCAAGGTCCCATCCAACTCTGCTATTGTATTGTATTATAAATAGCCCTATCCAAAATAATCGCAGACTTTTCTTCTGACAGACCTTTGGCCTTGGCTCCGTGGCACAAGTTGTGTTGGGGAAGCACCAGTTTGGAGAGTACTTGAGCATCAATCTTGGGTTCGGGTTTGGTGTTATGTTGGGAGTCCATGCTGCTGGTGGCATCTCAGGTGAGTCTAGCAGGGGAGGGAGGAGCTGGATTACTACACTGGGTAACCTAGAGCGAAGTGCGCGACCACCAAACCCATAGGATCACACCACTGTGCCAGGTTTCCAAAAGATGCCCTAAGTCCGTAATGGTGAACCTATGGCACGCGTGCCACAAGTGGCACGTGGAGCCATTTGTCAGGGCACGTGAGGCGCTGCCCTGTCAGCTGGCCAGCGCGCATGCGCGCGCTGGCCAGCTGAGTTCACCCTTTTAAAAGCTATTTTTCGCCTTCCCCAGGCTCCAGAGGCTTTATAGGCTTCCCTATATGACTTCTGGGTTGCTTGGAGGGTCGTTTTAAGCATTCCGAAGGCTTCAGGGACCGTCTGAGGCTTCCCTGATGCCTTCGGAGCGCTTAAAACGACCCTCCGAGCAACCGAGGGTGGTTTTAAGTGCTCCGAAGGCTTCAGGGAAGCCTCCGGACAGTCCCTGAAGCCTCCGGAGAGCCTCCGGGGGGTCGGGGGAGGCTCTTTTCGCCCTCCCCAGGCTCCTATAAAGCCCCTGGAGCCTGGGGAGGGCAAAAAACACATGTAACATGGGGGGCGCGTTGTGCGTGCATGCGCACTGGGGGGATCGCGCATTGTATTATGGGTGCGGCACGCCCACACTCGACCCCCCTGCGCTCCCCCCACTTGTGGCACGCGAGCCAAAAAAGGTTCGCCATCACTGCCCTAAGTGATTGATGATTCATTATTATGATTAACAGGATGGGAAAAAATATATTGGAAATTATAGACTATAAGGCAGTGGTGAAACTGGAAAAGGGTTACTACCGGGAGTAGCTTGGTGGGCGTGGCAGAGGAAGGATACTGCAAAATCCCCATTCCCTCCCCACTCCAGGGAAGGATATTGCAAAATCCCCATTCCCTCCGCACTCCTTGTGGGAGGTTACTGTGAAATCCCAATTTCCTCCCCACTCCTGGGGGAAGGATACTGCAAAATCTCCATTCCCTCCCCACTCTGGGGCCAGCCAGAGGTGGCATTTTCGGGTTCTCCGAACTACTCAAAATTTCCGCTACCGATTCTCCAGAGCCTGTCAGAGCCTGCTCAATTTCACCCCTGCTATAAGGACTACAAATCCAGGGGACTTAGGGATATAAACTTGGGACTGATTAGATCTTACTGGTAATTGGTTTTAATCAGGGATGATATTGACTTATCTTCCCTACTGGTTTGCAAATGTGAGCCCATATGTACGTGCATGCATTCAACCTTCCATGCATGTGTTTGGCTAAAAAGTAGTCCCTAAATGGGATAGCACAGGGTAGGGCCACACGAGATTTCTGCTACCGGTTCGGGGAAACTGGTTCTTAATGGTGTTTATAGAAATTTGAGATATTGAAAATGTGGCGGAACACTGAGTGACCTCTATAATATCCCAACGTTAGGAGTTAATGAGTATATAAAAGAACACATTACAATTATAAATGACCACATTAAGGTTAGAAGTTAGAAGATAAAAAACGGGGCGCATGCAATTGTATTATTACTGGGAACACGGTGGGAAAAATACGTTAACCCAGCCGTTACACTGTCCACAAAGAAGTGTTGGTTGTCAAAGAAAAGCTGCAAATGAAACTTATACAAAAAGAAAGAAAGAAAGAAAGAAAGAAAGAAAGAAAGAAAGAAAGAAAGAAAGAAAGAAAGAAAGAAAGAAAGAAAGAACTTGGTTGCCATTCGCCTTCCTACAACCATCCTAACAGTGCTTCCCCCGTCCTCTTTGTCACCCCAAGGGGCTCATATGAATGCGTCAATCACTTTCGCCAATTGCGTCGTTGGAAACGTACTTTGGCGCAAACTCCCGGCGTACGTGATTGGACAATTCTTCGGATCGTTCGCCGCATCGGCTATTATTTTTGTTTTGTATTATGGTAGGTACGAATCCTGCTTGGATTGCAGGAGGGAGGGGTGGGGGTGGGGGTGGGGGGAAATTACAGGTAGTCCTTGACTTACGACCAAAACTGAGCCCAACATTTCGGTTGCTAAGCGAGATACTTGCTAAGTGAGCTTTGCTCCATTTTGCCACCTCTCTTGCCGCGGTGGTTAAACGAGTCATGGCAGTTGGTGAGTTAGTCACATGGTCGTTAAGTGAATCTGGCTTCCCTGTTGACTTGGCTTGTCCGAACTTCGCAAAAGGGATCACATGACCCCAGGACATTGTGACCGTCATAAATATGAGTCCATTTTCAAGAGTCTGAATATTCACCTGCAATGAATTCTGAGTGCTGCAATGAAACAAACAAAATGTAAAAATGTTGTGATGTTTATGTAGTTACAGTACTTACCAAGCATATTCTATCTGTTCCATTCTCTATTCTATTTTCTATTCTACTCTACTCTCTATTCTACTCTACTCTATTCTCTATACTCTACTCCAGCGATGGCGAACCTTTTTTGGCTCGCGTGCCACAAGTGGGGGGAGCGCAGGGGGGTTGTGTGTGGGCGCACCGCACCATAATGCAACGCGCGACCCCCCCCCAGTGCGCATGCGTGCAAAACGCGTGACACCCCCCATTTTTACATGCTTTTTTCGCCCTCCCCAGGCTCCAGAGGCTTTATAGGAGCCTGGGGAGGGCGAAAAGAGCCTCCCCCGCCCCCCCGGAGGCTTCAGGGAAGCCTCCGGAATGCTTAAAACCACCATCTGAGCAAACCGGAAGTGACTCCCGGGTTGCTTGAAGAGTCGTTTTAAGCACCCCAAAGGCATCAGGGAAGCCTCCAGACGGTCCCTGAAGCCTTCGGAATGCTTAAAACCACCCTCCGAGCAACCCGGAGTCACTTCCGGTTTGCTCGGAGGGTCGTTTTAAGCGCTCCGAAGGCGTCAGGGAAGCCTCCGGACAGTCCCTGAAGCCTTCAGAATGCTTAAAACGACCCTCCGACTTCCGGTTTGCTCGGAGGGTGGTTTTAAGCACTCCAAAGGCATCAGGGAAGCCTCCAGACGGTCCCTGAAGCCTTCGGAATGCTTAAAACCACCCTCCGAGCAAACCGGACTTCCGGGTTGCTCAGAGGGTCATTTTAAGTGCTCCGAAGGCGTCTGGGAAGCCTCCGGACGGTCCCTGAAGCCTTCGGAATGCTCGGAGGGTCGTTTTAAGCGTTCCGAAGGCTTCAGGGAAGCTTCCAGGCGGTCCCTGAAGTCTCGGGGGTGTGGGGAAGGCTCATTTCGCCCTCCCCAGGCTCCTATAAAGCCTCTGGAGCCTGGGGAAGGCGAAAAATAGCTTTTAAAAAGGTGAACTCAGCTGGCCATTTGTCAGGGCCTCGCGTGCCCTGACAAATGGCTCCGCGTGCCACTTGTGGCACGCGTGCCATAGGTTCGCCATCACTGCTCTACTCTATTCTCTATACTCTATTCTCTATTCTACTCTACTCTATGCTCTATTCTCTATTCTACTCTACTCTATTCTCTATACTCTACTCTTAATAATATTGTGGCTATTCCATCACCGTAGATTTTTCAAGAAGACAGGACAGCCATTTGTCTGAGATAGTACTGTATAAGGATTCATCTTCAAGCAGGGGTTGGACTAGATGGCCTCCAACGTCTGTTCCAGCCCTATGATTTTATGAAAGTGAGGAGCATGCTGAACAGAACAGAATAACAGAGTTGGAAGGGACCAGTTGGAGGTCTTCTAGCCCAGCCCCCAGCTCAAGCAGGAGACCCTAGACCATTTTAGACAGGTGGCTATCCAGTCTCTTCTGAAAAACCTCCAATCACGTAGCACTCACAACTTCTGGGGCCAACTTCTGTTCAACTGGTTACTTGTCCTCACTCTTAGGAAGTTTCATTCCAGATTGCTTCTCTCCTTGGTTAGTTTCCACCCATTGCTTCTTGTCCTAATTCAGGTGCTTTGGAGAATAGTTGGACTACCTCTTCTTTGTGGCAACCCATGGGATATTGGAAGACTGCTATCATGTCTCCCCTAGTCCTTCTTTTCATTAAACTAGACATGCCCAGTTCCTGCAATGGTCCTTTGCATGTTTTAGTCTCCACCCACCTTGAAGAAAAGAAAAGAAATCTATTAAGCTGGTAAAATTACATTTTGCACATTTCTGAAATGACATCCCACCCACTGGGTGTCCTCTGGGCCAAACTGCCAGCCTTCTATTTATATTTTTCTCTGGCATGGCTACTGAGAGAATTTCTACTGGTTTTGAAGCAGGAGATATAAAAAAAAATGGAAAGAAATCAAAAGGTGAATTCTCCTTAGGGATGATCTCATCTCCTCCTTTAACAAGCCCCCAAATAGGAAGCAGTGCCTGATTAAGGTGGTTTAGATTTGGGGGAAAAGTCAGTTCCCCCCCCCCATGAGTATTGCTGGGATGAGAGACCACTAGGAGATCCCAAGGCTGCAGGGTAGAGTGGGGAGTCATAAAATCATTCCTGGTGGAGGTGATGGCAGAAATTAGCACCCCTCCCCTGGAATGTAGCCAAGTCATCCTCGACCTGCGGCCACAATTGGTCCCAAAATTTCAGTTGCTAAATGAGACAGTTGTTAAGTGAGTTTTACCTTAGCCCTAATCTTTCTTGCCAAGGTTGTTAAGTGAATCACTGCACTTATTTGATGTTAAACCAGTAATATCGTTGTTAAATGAATCTGGCTTCCCCCATTGACTTTGCTGGTCAGAAGGTCGTAAAAGCGGATCGTGTGACCCTGGGACACTGCAACCGTTATAAATATGAGTCAGCTGCCAAGTGTCCAAGTTTTGATCACGTGACCGTGGGGATGCAGCAACGGTCATAAGTGTGAAAAACTGTCATAAGTCGCTATTTCATTGCAGTTGCAACCTTGAACGGTCACTAAACAAATGGTCGTAAGTCGAGGACTGCCTGTACATGTAGTCCTCGACTTACGGCCACAATCGAGCCCAACGTTTCTGTTGTTAAACGAGACATTTGTTAGGTGAGTTTTGCCCCATTTTACGACCTTTCTTGCCGCTGTTAAGTGAATCCCTGCAGTCGATAAGTGAGTCACCCGGTTGTTAAGCGAATCCGGCTTCCCCATCAACTTTGCTTGGGAGAAGGTCGCAAAAGGGGAAAAATGTGAATTTGGGACGAAGCGACCGTCATAAATATGAACCATTTGCCAAGCGTCAGAATTTGGAAGGCGCCACGGTCGTAGCTGTGAGAAACGGTTCTTAAGTCCCATTTTTCAGCCCCGTGGTAATGTTGAAACAGTCACTAAACAGACTGTTGTAAGTTGAGGACTACCTGTTGGGTTTTTTTTCCCCCCAGCCTCCCTTTTGGGTTTTTATGTTTGCCCTCCACAAACTGACTTTCTTCTTCCCTCTTTAGAAGCTCTGCAGAATTACACGGGAGGCAACCTAACCGTCTCGGGACCGACGGCCACTGCGGGCATCTTTGCCACCTATCCTGCCCCTTACGTGTCTCTGTGGAACGGCTTCCTCCAGGAGGTGAGTGTCCTGCAAACCATGGCTAGAAGCGAGGGCCAGTTGCAGAGGTGGGTTGCTCCCAGTTTGGCCCGGATCGGCCGAACCTGTAGTAGCTGTGGCGGGAGTCTCTGCCCACCCGCCTGGACTCTTCTGAGCATGCGCAGAAGCATCGCACGCACGCAGGAGTGCACAAGAGCGCATGAGTGAACCAGCAGTAAAAACAAATGGGAAACCCACCACTGGCCAGTTGGGTCTAGCCCAGGGGTGTCAAACTCAAGGCCCGCACACCGAATCCAGCATGCAGGGTGCTTAGATCTAACCCGAGGGGCCACGGTGGAAACAGCGAAGAACTGCCCCACGGTGCCTCTGCAAAGAGTTGCAGGGGGCCGTCACAGCCGAAAACAGAGCCCGTTTTCACAGCAGAGTGCTTGGCCCGCCACGGGCATCCGTGACATGAGTGATGTTGAGCTGGCCACACTGTTGCGGCCCTCAATGAAATCACATTTGACAACCCTGGTCTGGTGGTTAAGGCACTAGACGAGAAGCTAGGAGGTGGTGAGTTCAAGTCCAGTTTTAGGCGTGAAAGCCAGCTGGGTGACTTTGGGCCAATCACCAGGAGATAGGGAGTTCTAGTCCCGCCTTAGGCATAGAAACTGTTTGGGTGACTTTGGGGCAATCGCCAGGAAATAGGGAGTTCTAGTCCCGCCTTAGGCATGAAAGCCAGCTGGGTGACTACGCCAATCACCAGGAAACCGTGTATTATAGTCATGAGGTAGTTGGATAATATTGGTCCATCATTTTGGGTTTATTTATGAAGATGTTGGGTTGTGCTACTGGTGGGATGAGAAGTGTTTCTTCGTGTGACCGTCTCAGAATTGGAGCAAAGTTTGCAAGTCATTTCCTCCAAGCTCCTGCTCAGTGCAGGATCCATTGGTGCAGCTTTCATAGATTCTCTTGGAAGATCTGTAGCGAAGGAGAAGTCACCAATTCGTGTGACAATCTGGTCCAGTTTTTGATGGCTTGTACAAGTCAGGGATATCTTCTTGATATCAACCAACTAAAAGGTAAAAGTAAAGGATCCCCTCGCACATATGTGCTAGTCGTTCCCGACTCTAGGGGGCGGTGCTCATCTCCGTTTCAAAGCCAAAGAGCCAGCGCTGTCCGAAGACATCTCTGTGGTCATGTGGCCGGCATGACTCAAAGTTGAAGGCGCACAGAGCACTGTTCCCTTCCCACCAAAGGTGGTTCCTATTTTCTACTTGCATTTTTACGCGCTTTCGAACTGCTAGGTTGGCAGAAGCCGGGAGAAGTCACGGGAGCTCACCCCATTAGGGATTCAAACCACTTTCTGATCGACAAGCTCAGCATCTTAGCCAGTGAGCCACTGCGTCCCTATCTACCCGGTAGACTCTTCCAACTCATTGATTCTTCTCTTGCTTTCTTGGACAAGAGAGAAGAAGTCCACTTCCTTTTGGGTATAGCAGCACTTCAGATACCCAAAGTCTTGTTTTCATTTCTTCCTTAAATCTCCACTTCTGCAGGTTAAACTCTCTCCCTGTATATGGGATCCTAGCTGCTCTCTGAGCTTGGTTGCTTTCTTGCAGATGTTTCATGACCCAACTAGGTAACATCATCAAGTCTAGAAGGGAGTGGGGTTTATTTTCTGTTTATATACAGTAATAGGCTACTGTGAGCAACTAAGATCAAAGGCTTGGAGACTAAAACATATGAAGAACGGCTGCAGGATTTGGGGTTGGTTAGTCTACAGCAGGGGTGGGGAACTGTGGCTCTTTTGCGACTTGTGGACTTCAACTCCCAGAATTCCAGAACCAACATAGCTGCCTCGGGAATTCTGGGAGTTGAAGTCCACAAGTCGCAAAAGAGCCACAGTTCCCCACCCCTGGTCTACAGAAAAGGAGAATTAGGGGTGACGTGATAGTAGGGATGTAGCATTTGAGGAGTTGCCACAAAGAAGAGGGGTCAGCTTATTTTCCAAAGCACCAGAGGGCAAAACAAGAAACAATGGATGGAAACTAATCAAGGAGAGAAGCAATTGGAATTAAGGAGAAACTTCTTAACGGTGAAGGCAATTTATTTATTTATTTATTTGATTTATCAGTCGTGCCCTCTCCGCAAAGGGACTCGGGGCGACGTACAATCAAATATATAGGCATGTGGCATGGAGGAGGTAAATACATCATCATTTAACAATTCAAATAGAAATAAAAGCCACAAAGTTAAGATAAATAACAGTAAAATTACAACAATTAAAACAGTTAAAATATCCAAAAGATTTAAATTACAGTTTAAAATTGCCAGGGAGGTTAGAAGGTTCTAGTTAAGCCAGGCCGGCTAGTTGGAACAGGTGGGTCTTGAGTTTCGTGCGGAAGGAGCGGAGATCCGTCGTTGTCCTAATATCTGGGGGGAGGTCGTTCCAGAGAGCTGGGCCCATCACAGAGAAGGCCCTACTCCTGGGTGCCGCCCTCTGGCACTGCTTAGTGGACAGCACCCGGAGGAGTCCCTCTCTGTGAGAGCGAATTGGTCGCAGGGATGTATGGGGCAGGATACGATCCCGCAAATAACTAGGTCCTGTGCCATGGAGCACTTTAAAGATGGTGATTAACACCCCGAAGTGCATTCGGTAGACCACAGGGAGCCAGTGCAGCTCGCGCAGGAGAGGTGTTACATGGGAGAACCTCGTTCTCCCCATAATTGCCCGCGCGGCCGCATTCTGGACCAGCTGTAGTCTCCGGGTGCATCTCAAGGGAAGCCCCATGTAGAGAGCATTGCAGTAGTCCAGACGGGACGTCACCAGCGCGTGAGTGACTGTGCGAAGGGCATCACGGTCCAATAGGGGGCGCAATTGGCGCACCTGGCGAACCTGGTGGAACGCCCCCCTCGCCACGGCTGCCACATGGTCATCCATAGACAGCCGGGCGTCTAGGAGGACGCCCAAATTGCACGCCCGCTCCACGGGGGCCAGCTGCTCGCCCCCGATGGCCAGCGATGGAATACACTGGTTGAACCAGGGGGCCGGTAACCACAGCCACTCCGTCTTGGAGGGGTTGAGTCCGAGTCTGTTGTCTCCCATCCAGACCCGTACGGCTTCCAAACACCGGGACATCATTTAACCAGTGGAACAGCTTGCCACCAGAAGTTGTGGGTGCTCCATCACTGGAGGTTTTTAAGAAGAGACAGTCCCTTATCTGAAATAGTATAGGTTCTCCTGCTTGAGCAGAGGGCTGGACTAGGAGACCCCCAAGGACCCTTCCAGCTCATTCATTCTAAAATAATAAGGTATATACAGGAAGCAAACTCCAGTCCCTTTTAGCACTGATAATATTACCTAGTTGCAAGAAAACCACCAAGCTCAGAGAGCACCAAGGACCCCACAGTCCTCCCCTCCTCTGTGCCACACACCCCACTCCCTTCCAAGCACTGATGTTACCTAGTTGGGTCATGAGTTGTCTGTAAGAAAACCACCCAGCTCAGAAAGTAACAACGGCCCCACAATTCAACCCTAAATTGCAAATATTCTATTGGTTGACACCAGTGGTGAAATTCAAATTTTCTTACTACCGGTTCAGTGGGCATGGCTTGGTGGGCATGGTTTGTTGGGTGTGGCAGGGGAAGGATACTGCAAAATCTCCATTTTTTCCCACTCCAGGGGAAGGATAGTGTAAAATCTCCATTCCCTCCCCACTCCAGGGGAAGGATACTGCAAAATCCCCATTCCCTCCCCACTCCAGGGGAAGGATACTGCAAAATCCCTATTCCCTCCCCACTCCAGGGGAAGGATACTGCAAAATCTCTGTTCCCTCCCCACTCCAGGGGAAGGATACTGTAAAATCCCCATTCCCTCCCCACTCCAGGGGAAGGTTACTGCAAAATCCCCATTCCCTCCCCACTCCAGGGGAAGGATTCTGCAAAATCCCCATTCCCTCCCCACTCCAGGGGAAGGATTCTGCAAAATCCCCATTCCCTCCCCATTCCAGGGGAAGGATACTGCAAAATCCCCAATCCCTCCCCACTCCAGGGGAAGGATACTGCAAAATCCCCATTCCCTCCCCACTCCAGGGGAAGGATACTGCAAAATCCACATTCCCTCCCCACTCCAGGGGAAGGATACTGCAAAATCCCCATTCCCTCCCCACTCCAGGGGAAGGATACTGCAAAATCCCCATTCCCTCCCCACTCCAGGGGAAGGATACTGCAAAATCCCCATTCCCTCCCCACTCCAGGGAGAGGATACTGCAAAATCCCCATTCCCTCCCCACTCTGGAGCCAGCCAGAGGTGGGACTTGCCGGTTCTCCAAACTACTCAAGGTTTCTGCTACCGGTTCTTCAGAACCTGCTGGATTTCACCCCTGGTTAACAGTCTACTCTGTGATTGTCCGGAACCTTGACGCCAGTCTCTTTTTCCCGCAGCTTATTGCAAGCAGCATGCTTATGATCGGCATCCTTGCCATCCACGATAGGAAGAATGCCAGAGCCCTGCCGGGGACCAATGCCTTCATCACTGGGCTGCTGGTCGTGCTCATTGGCATGTCTATGGGGATGAACACTGGTTACGCCATCAACCCTTCCAGGGACCTGCCTCCCCGGATTTTCACTGCCCTCGCGGGATGGGGCTTAGAGGTGTTTCGGTGAGTTGGTGGACCTGATTTAGTTTACTGATGAGAAGGACTATGTCACTGACTTCAAAGTTGACACACGTGGACTTCAATTCCCATAAGTCCCGTTAGCTATGCTGGGCTTGGGAATGCTGGGAGTTGAAGTCTACACATCTTCAAGTGGCAAAGATTGAGGCACGTGTGTCAACTTCAAGGTTGAGGTACATATGTGGACTTCAACTCCCAGAATTCCTCAGTCAGCCATGTTGGCCAGGGAATTCTGGGAGTTGAGGTCCACACATCAAACGGCCAAAGTTGAGATACATATGTGGACTTCAACTCCCAGAATTCGTCAGTCAGCCATGTTGGTTAGGGAATTCTGGGAGTTGAAGTCCACACATCAAGTGGCCAAAACTGAGATACATATGTGGACTTCAACTCCCAGAATTCGTCAGTCAGCCATGTTGGTTAGGGAATTCTGGGAGTTGAAGTCCACACATCAAGTGGCCAAGGCTGAGATACATGTGTGGACTTCAACTCCCAGAATTCTGCAGTCAGCCATGTTGGCCGGGGAATTCTAGGAGTTGAAGTCCACACATCAAGTGGCCAAAACTGAGATATGCTGGCTTAAGGTCAACTGCTAATCTGGGCTCCTTCTCCTTCAGAGCAGGCAACTGCTGGTGGTGGGTACCGATGTTGGCCCCGACGCTAGGATGTCTCCTTGGGATATTCATCTACAACATCCTGATCGACTTCCACAATCGCCCCTCGTCGGATCCAGAACCTTCGAAGCAAGACCCGGAGGCTGAGTTGTCTGCCATGTGACCAGACAGGGCTGTTTTGAGAGGATGATGGTTTTGGGGGACACCTGAGCACGTTTTCCTCCTTAGTCCTCAAGGAAGAGAATACAGGACATCCTTTTGGGAAGACTGGGAGGAGAAAGATGGAGTCCATCCACTCCTAGGGAGGCTGCACTAGGGAGTGGCCACCTTGCTCGACGTGGAGACATCTGCCCACCTAGAAGACCTGCAGACCAGCTTTGATCAGGGATGGAAACTAGACACTAAAGAGACTTAGTAAAAAAATAAACCTACTTGCTAAGATTAGTGGTGGAGACAAGAATGGGCATCCATGTTCCATGGAGAATCCATCCCTGTTCATTTCTGGTCAGAAACCAGCCGAGATCCTCATCACTTTTAACAGAGTTGGAAGGGACCTTGCAGGTCATCTAGTCCGACCCCCTTGCCCAAGCAGGAGACCCTACATCTGCCTCTACCTAGGATTGAGCACACAACCTCCTGATTGTGAGAGCTTCACCTCCATGCCACATATTTGGAACCCAGGGTTGCTTTGGGCCAGCAGGGAGAGACAATCCGGCTGAGGCCAACATCACAACTACCCCGTCCCAGAGGCCGGGAGATGGCTTCCCTCTACTCCCAGGACCATCCTCCCCAGCAGGCTGCAACCTCTGTAAACATCTCAGCCTGTAGGGTTGGGGCCAACTGGCTGATTGCAGCTGAAGAGCTTTTGAGGGCACCAGGTTGGGGAATGGTGCCCTGCCAGTTCAGTACGGATGTACTGGAAGGGAGGGAGGAAGGAAGGAAAGAAGGGAGCTGGGAGGGAGGAGAGAAGGAAGAAAGGAAGGAAAAAAGGGGAGGAGAAGAGAAGGAAGAAAGGAAGGAGGAAGGGAAAGAGGTAGAAAGGGAGCGAAAAAGGAAAAAAAGGAATGAAGAGTGATAAAGAGAAGTTGGGAGGAGGGAGGGAGAAAGAAAGAAAGAAAGAAAAGGAAGGACGAGGGAGGAAGGAATAGGAGGAGGTAGGAAGTAAGGAAGGGAAGAAGCAAAAAAGAAAGGAGGGAGGGAGAAATGAAGGAAGAAGAGAAAGAGGGAGGGATGGGGGAAGGAAGGAAGGAAATGGAGAGAGGGAGGATGGAAGAAAGGAGAAATATGGAAGAATGGAAGAGAAAAAATGGGAGTGCATGTGGGAAAGGAAGGATGGATGAAAGGAAGAAATATGGAAGAATGGAAGGGAAAATGTAAGTGAATGTGGGAAAGGAAGGAAGGGAGAAATATGGAAGAATGGAAGAGAAAAAATGTGGGAAGGAAGGACGGAAGGCTCTTTGATAGTCCTAAGCCTACTTGGGGAGGGGACATGTCATATCTAGAGACAGAAAAGGTGTGGAAGATTGGGAGAAAAGGCATTTTGTACCTTTGAGCCTTTGCCAGTCCAGCTTTCCTGCCCCACAACCGTTTGTTTTTTTTTGGGGGGGGGGAGCGTGTCGTAAAATACAGAAAATTGTGTGTGCCTAAATAAGAATAAAGAACCGAGGTGGACTTCAAGTGTAACCGTCCAAATTTGCAAGTACAGAGTCCTCGAGTTACGACAACAATTGAGCCCAAAATTTAGAGGGTTGCTAACTGAGACATTTGTTTAGTGGACTCTACACCCTTTCTTGCCACTGTTGTTAAGTGAATCCTTGCAGTTGTTAAGCACAGGTAGTCCTTGACTTACAAGCGTTTGCTTAGTGAGGGCTCAATGTTACAATGGCACTGGAAAAAAGTGACTTATGACCATTTTTCACACTTACGACCATGGCAGCATCCCCATGGTCACATGATCAAAATTAAGACGCTTGGCAACTGACTCGCATTTATGACGGTTGAAGTGTCCTGGGGTCGCATGATCCCCTTTTGCGATCTTCTGACAGGTGAAGTCCATGGGGAAGCCGGCTTCACTTAACGACCGTGTGACTAACCACCACAGTGCTTCACAACCGTGGCGAGAAAGGTTGTAAAATGGAGCAAAATCCACTTCATCAATTTCTCACTTAGCCACATAAACCTCGAGCTCAATTCTGGTCATAAGACAAGGACTCCCCATAACATGGTTGCTAAGCGAATCTGGCCTTGACTTTGCTTCACAAAATGGGATGATGTGATCCCAGAATCCTGCAACCGTCATAACTGTGAGACAGTTGCCCAGTGCCTGAATTTTAACCACGCGATCCTTGAGACGCCACGACGGTCGGAAGCGCGCAAACGGTCATAAGTCACTTTCCGCTGCTGATCCAGTGACCGACGGTCGTTCAGCGTGGCAAAACAATCGCAGATCCCTTTTCTTCAGGGCCGATGTAACTTTGAACAGCCGCTAAGCGAACTGTTGCAAGTTAAGGGCTGCGTGGATTCACTTAGCGACCGTGGGGAGGAAGGTTAGTAAAACGGGACAAAAACCCCCCGCGTCACCAAATTTCTCCATGGCGAATGCGGCGGGGGGGGGGTTGGGACAAATCCGTGAAAATAGGGGAACGAGCGCATTAAAAAGACCCCCTCCCCCCATCGTTTGTTGAGTTGTTTGCAGGCATCCCCCCCCCCAAAAGAAATCAGCCAGGGGTTCAAATCTCCGTCAATAAATAATTCAGCAATAAATATGAAGTCCTGCAAAAGCAGAAGGGAGCCACTCGGGGTGGGAAGGCTGGCCGATTGGGAGGAGGGGCTGGTGGGGGTGTGAGGGTGGGGGGTGGGTGGGTGGGGGGTCCAGAGGGAGCTCAAGGCTGCGTCTCCCGTCTTTTTGACAAGCTCCCACCCTGCGAAGTGGTTCGGGGCGACCCTCCCGCCGCCGGGTTCTTCTGGGAGGCGGGCGCTTGGGTCGGGGGCCTCTTCTTCACCAGGGAGGCCTTGTTCTTGCTGCGGAAAACCTTGTTGGGGTCCAGCTTGTTGACGAAGGAGCCGTCGTCCGCTTCCCACAGCTGCTCCATGTTGACCGTGATGGGCTTGTACATGTTGAACCATTGCTGGAAGAGGAGGGAGGGAGAAGAGAGTCAGGCGGCGGGGGGGGGGGTCTGGGGAGGGGGGGAGCAGGGGGGGAAGGGAAGCAGGGGAAACTTTGTCTCCCCTGGCTCTCTCTGGGCGTGGGTGTTTCCCCCCCCCCCCCCGCAGACGTTTCATGACCCAAACTAGATAACATCATCAGTGCTAGAAGGGAGAGAGGAGGTGGAGGAAGAGGATGGGAGGAGGAAGGAGGATGGGAGGAAGAGGAGGAGGATGGGAGGAGGAGGAAGAGAAGAATGGGATTGGGAGGAAGAAGAGGAAGAGGGGGAGGGAGAAGGAGGCGGAAGAGGAGAAGGAGGAAGAGGAGAAGAGGAGGAGGATGGGAGGAGGAGGAAGAAGAGGAAGAGGGGGAGGGAGAAGGAGGAGGAGGAGGAGGAAGAGGAGAAGAAAAGCAGGAAGAGAAGAATGGGGAGGAAGAAGAGGAAGAGGGGGAGGGAGGAGAAGGAGGAGGAGAAAGAGGAGAAGAGGAGGAGGAGGAAGAGGAGGAGGATGGATGCTCCCTGAGCTTGAGTCAAAACAGACAAAGCTTTCCCCTGACTGAACAATTAACCAGTGGAACATCTTCCCACCAGGAGTGGTGAGTGCTCCATCACTGGAGGTTTTTAAGAAGAGCCAGGACAACCATTGCTCTACCAATCAAGCAGGGGGCTGGACTAGAAGACCTCCCAGTCCCCTCCCGGCTCTTGTCATTCTGTATCCAGCCTCCGAGGGCAGATTGGCAGCTCCATCCAGGCTTTCCAAGAAGGGCACCACCACCACCCCCGCTCTCACCTTGGCCTGGGGGCTGAGGCCGTAGCCGGTGAAGACGTATTGCCACTGGGGGAGCCCCAGGTGGGTGATCATAAGCCGGTAGTAAGCGGTGAAGGAGTTGGTGAGGAAGTGCCAGTAAAGGGCTCGGTCCAGGAACCAGATTTCCGATGCTGGGTTGGGAAGTAAGGTGGAGACAGAAGAGAAGGCCAAGAGTTAGGAAAACGGGTCGAAAAATCTTTTCTTCCTGCAGCAAAACTTCACTGCCTCCATTCTGACATTACAGCCTCAGTTTCCCCGGCAGCTCACGAAGGCAAACCCAGAATATCTGAGTTCTGACCCAGCTGCTCAAACACGACAAACCCTCTGACGTGAACTCAAAAGGTTCCTTTATCATCTCTGCCTTCTTCCTTTTATCCCCAGAGCTACGGTGAGGCTTTGCTAGCAGTGGTGGCTCTTTCGTCCCAAGGACCGGCCCATAGATTTCCACTGCTCTCCTCTCCCCTGCCTTCTGGGCATTCGCACGTCAGGCACTGGACTCGGCTGTTCCTTCTCTTCCTCATCAGCCACCTCCAGACCTGGGGGCGGTAGAGTCTCCATCTGAGGGTTGACGGACAGCCCAGGCTCCACCCCCCTCTCTCTTCCCCCCAGATCCCTCAGGTTGCCTTGATGCTGATCTTGATTCCCACGCCTCCTCCTCCTCCTCCTCCTCCTCTGATTCGGTTGCTATTGTGGCTGACAGGCCACAACAATTTGGCTGAGTTCACTGAAATTCGGTTCATTAGGGGTGAAAAATCTCTCTAGGTGATAGTGATATCTTAGGCATGAAATCCGGGTGGGTGACTGAGCCAATCACCAGCAGATTGTGAATTCTAATCCCGCTTTAGGCATGAATGTTGGTTGGGCAACCTTAGGCTAGTCACATTGTCAGTCCAACCTACCTCGCAGGGTTGTTGTCGTGGGGAGCAGGAGGAAGATATGTTGGATATTTTTGACAGCCTGAGTTATTTGTAAAAACAATAAAGGCAGGAGATAACTAACTAACCAACCTACCTAAACTAACTAACCAACCAATCTACCTAAACTTACTAGCCAACCTAAACTAACTTAACTAACTAACTAATCAAACTACCTAAACTAACCAACCAACCTATCTAAACTAACCAAACTACCTATCTAAACTAACCTACCTATCTAAACTAACTTAACTAACTAACTAAGGCAGGGGTGTCCAAACTTGGCAACTTTAAGACTTGTGGACTTCAACTCCCAGAATTCCCCAGCCAGCTGGCTGGGGAATTATACAATACAATACAATAGTAGAGTTGGAAGGGACCTTGGAGGTCTTCTAGTCCAACCCCCTGCCTAGGCAGGAAACCCTATACTGTTCCAGACGAATTCTGGGAGTTGAAGTCCACAAGTCTTAAAGTTGCCAAGTTTGGACATCCCTGAACTAAGGGCATGTCCACCTTCCCCAAAACTGGCCAGCCAATCAGACCCATAGAATTTCCCCCCTCGCCCCCCTCAACGTCTATAAAGGTCTCGGCTTCCCCACTGGAACCCTCTTACTTGTCAAGGCCCCCCCAATAATGGTTGAAAATAAACTATGATTCTTCTCACTGCTGCGCTATTCCTGACAACTGTTCAAGTTCTGACCCAGCCTTAACCACGATTTGTGGCTTAGGTTAGCAGTGGTCGGATTCATCCAACACTGAAACCCAGAAGCCGTGGCCTACAAGCCATGACAGTTACGTTCGCCATGCGGATTTAGATCCCGGTTAGTGACATACAGGGGGGGTTGTTCTTGTAGACGAGGCAGACTTTCCCGTTGCCTGCACAGGAGTCTAATTCGAATATCAGACACCGGGCATCCAGGTGAGGCCGCTTCGGTTGTTCCTTGTTACCTGTGGGAGAAAACAGCCAAGAAAACGGTCAAGAGTTTTAGCAAGCGCGGCTATTATAAGGAGATAAACCACAGGAGCAAAACACAGCAGACAGAGCCTTTAGACAATTAGTAGTGGTGAAGTAGTGGTTAACACCCACCCTTCTCCTAGAAGAATGAAATATCCTGGGAAATATTGAAAAGGCAGAATATTATATTTCCCTGGATCCGAAATGGAGAAACATGTTTTTAGGCAGGAAACAAGACTCAACAGCCCCCACTTTTCTTAATGGGCCTTCCAAACGCCGGATTCAGTCTATTCCACATAACAAAGAGCTTTCCCCCCTTCAGCTCCAGGGTGATGGGATTAAGGCATGATAGGATTAGCCCTTTACCCAACTCACCCACAGGGCATCTGGGAACTCAACCAAACTTGGGACTCAAAACACAGCCTAGAGAGCTGCCCCTGCATGGCCCCCATGGGAGTCTGACAACCAATCAGAATACATTTCTTGCACAGGAACAGGAAACAGAGAGGTGGGGCCGAACAGAGTATAAAAACCCCAGCAAGTCTCTTCTCTCTCTCTTTCTTTTCTTCTTCACCCAACATCTGTGATCCCCCTTTTCTGTTCAGGAGCTGAAGCCATGTGATCCTGTCCAGCATTAAACCATCTTTCCAAGCAGCCTCTGTGTTTCCAGAGGTCATCTAGTCTAACCCCTTGCTCGAGCAGGAGACCCCATAGCATCCCAGGCAAGTGGTTGCCCAATCTCCTTTTAAAAGCCTCCAGTGGTGCGGCACCCACAACTTCCGGAGGCAACTTCTGTTCCATTGGTGGATTGTTCTCACTGTTAGAAAATTTCTGCTTAATTCCAGGTTGCTTCGTTCCTTGATGAGTTTCCATCCCTTGTTTCTTGCTCTGCTTTCAGGTGCCTTCATATAGAAATAATAAAAGTGGGATAACTAATCTAATCTAATCTAATAATACTAAACAACCTTTGTCCTAAACAGCTTTTGATCTTTGTGTCAGCGAAACAAAGAGGGTGGAGATTTTATAAGTCTCTCTCTCTCTCTTTCTTTCTCCCTGTGTGTGTGTGTGTGTGTGTGTGTGTGTGTGTGTGCATGTATACCTTCCTCCTCGTCGGAGTCCTCGAGGTCAGCCAGAGTTGGCGCACTGGGCAAAGTGTAGGCCGGTGAAACGCTGAGCCGGTTCAGCTTGGAGATGCTGTTAATCGTCATGCAGCCCAGGGAAACGGGGTTATCTTAAAGAGGAAAGAACCTGGTTTGTGCAATACGCAACACCCAAACCTTAAATCCCAAGGATGTTAAGAGACTCCACACACCCAACTCCACGGTCTGCATTTTCTGCGTTGGATAAGGAGAGCACCTCTTTCTCCTTCTGTCCTGGCCACTTTTTACACAGGCACAATGGAGAGCGTTTTAACAAACTGCATCTCTCTTTGGTTTGGTGGCCGCAGCGCCTCAGATAGAAAGTCCCTACAGAGAGTGGTGAGGACAGTGGAGATGATTATAGGAAACTCACTTCCCGTTATTCAGGATGCTGCTTATAAGAGCGGTGTGTTTAGAGCTCGAAGTATCGTTAGAGACCCCCAGACACCCACTTCATGGTTTAATTCGGTTGCTCTCCTCTCGGAGGAGGTTTTGAAGGATTTCTAGCAGGACAACCAGATTCTACAACAGCTTTGTTCCCTCTGTCATCCATCTGGTAAACTCTCAAAATTCGTTTTTCTCGCCACCTGCATCCAAACTAGACTGTGTTGCTTTTCTGTGTCATAGAATATATATGTGGGTACATGCATAATTTTGCTATGTATTTATTTATTTTGGAGTTAGTGACCCTTTGAGAGCTGCATGCAACAAAATTTCATTTTAATGCGTGCCGATTCGTGTATATTCAAAGTGACCATACAGTTATTCTCAGTTCTAAAGTAAGATCCCCTGGGATTATTTCGCTCTTGAATGAATTGCATTGTCTCAAAAATAAAAGGAGGGGAACATGAAATTCAACCAAAAGAAACAGAACGATTCAGTTGCTTAGTAAATTAGGATGGACCCCCACAAAAGGCACAGGAAGTCCTTGACCTACAACAGTTCATTTAGTGACAATTTGAAGTTACGACACTGAAAAAAAGCAACTTTGGGCCATTTTACACACGGATGACCGTTGCAGCCCGTGGGACACGTGGCTATATATTCGGATGCTTGACAACTGACTCATATTGTGATGGTCTGCAGAGTCCCAGGGGATCACGTGATCCCCCTTTGCGACCTTCTGACAAGCCAAGTCCATGAGGAAACAGGATTCACTTAACGACCGTGTGACTCATTTAACCACAGCAGGGATTCGGTTAACAAATGTGGCAAGGGAAGTCGAAACACGGAGCAAAATTCACATCACAAATGTCTCACTTAGCAACGTAGATTTTGGGCTCAATTGTGGTCATAAGTCCAGGACTACTTGTACTTATGACCCAGTTCTGAAGTTATAAGGGGTGAAGCATCAAGTGACCATTATCGGGCGTCCTCGGCAACCTCCCTGCATTTGTGGTTGTTTGTGGTGTCCCATGAACACAATTTATAAAAGTTACTTCTGGTTTTCTGCCAAAGTATCCCACAGCGAACGATGAAACCCATCCTTTGTGGCTCAATAAAGCAGTCAACCATGTGTCCGACCTTGTTTTGCGGCAGTCATTAAGCGCCTCACCATAGTCTTTAGTGAGTTGCTAAGCCTACTGTGGACTCAATTAATGACCACTGGAGACTTGCTTAAGGACCACAGCAACAAAAAGCTCATAGGCAGGTCATCTTCGAGTTACAACCACCATTGAGCCCGGAATCCCCATGGCTAAGCAGCACCGTTGTTAAGTGAGTTCTGCCCCATTTTACAACATTTCTTGCCACAGTCGTTAAGCGAATCGCTGCAGTTGTCAAGTTAGTCACAATGGTTGTTAAGCGAATCCGGCTTCCCCAGGGACTTGTCAGGAGGCTGCAGAAGGGGATCACGTAACTGCAATCGTCATAAAGGCAAAACCTTTGGCAAGCGCCCAAATTTTGATTATGCGACCACACAATGGTCGTAAGTGTGAAAAACGGTCATCGGTCCCGTTTTTTCAGGGTTGTTGCGATTTCCAATCCGTCACTCAACAAATGGCTGTAAGTCGAGGACTACCTGTAATCAGGTCTGGCACATGACTCGCTTTACGACTGATAGGACCTTAGTGGGTAAGCTGCATTATGGCTGTAAGTCGAGGACTACCTGGAGTTTTTTCCAACCTGGGAGCAGAAATATGCTTCCTTGAATTAGAACGACAGAATCAAAAGGGCGGGATGGGGACCTTGGAGGTTCTCTAGTCCAACCCGCTGCCTAAGCCATGAGTTGTTCTTCCATAACGGACAATTGACTGACTGATTTTTTTTCTTGAAAACCTCGAGCGATGGAGAACCGACCTAGATAAGGTCAAAATAGATCAATGACCTGGGATCGAGAAGGGGGCCGGAGACCCTTACCATCAAACTTGACGTTCCAAGTCATTCGGAAACCGTCGGTCATGAGGTAAAAATTCTTCAGATCTTCTGGTAGGACGCAGGCGTTTTTCTGCAAGCGAAGAGGAAGGGAGAGGGACGAAAACAGAAAGCTGTTAGGATTAAGAAGTGGGACGTGGGACACCCTGCGGTCAACACACTGGAAGAAAGGCAGGTGTAGACAAACCTGGAAAAGGTGGAGAACACTTAATAGCAGTGACTGTGAGAGGATCTTGGAGTCTTAGTGGACAACCAGCTAAATAGGAGCCAGCCGTGTGCAGCAGCAATCAAAAAAGCCAATGCAATCCTAAACTGCATTAACAGAGGGATACAATCAAGATCAAGGGAGGTACTAATACCACTCTATAAAGCCTTAGTAAGTAAAACATCCAGTTTTGGTCAACACACTAGAAAAAAGATGTGGAGACTCTAGAAAGAGTGCAGAGAAGAGCAACGAAGATGATTAGGGGGCTGGAGGCTAAAACAAACGATGAACGGTTGCAGGAACTGGGCATGGCTAGTCTAGTGAAGAGAAGGACCAGGGGAGACATGATAGCAGCCTTCCAATATCTCAGGGGCTGCCACAGAGAAGAGGGGGTCAAGCTATTTCCCAAAGCACCCGAAGGCCAGGCAAGGAATAATGGATGGAAACTGATCAAGGAGAAATTCAACCTGGAAATAAGGAGAAATTTCTGACAGTGGGAGCAATCAACCCATGGAACAGAAGTTGCCTTCGGAAGTTGTGGGAGCTTCATCCCTGGAGGCTTTCAAAAAGAGACTGGGCAGTCATCTGTCAGAAATGGTGTAGTAGGGTGTCCTGCTTGGGCGGAGGGTTGGACTAGATGACCTATAAGGTCCCTTCTGACTCTGTCAATCTGTACATCCCTACGACCAATTCACTCTCACAGAGAGGGACTCCTCCGGGTGCCGTCCACTAAGCAATGCCAGAGGGCGGCGCCGAGGGGTAGGGCCTTCTCTGTGATGGGCCCAGCCCTCTGGAATGACCTCCCCCCCGACATTAGGACAGCTACCGATCTCCGCTCCTTCCGCACAAAACTCAAGACCCACCTGTTCCAACTAGCCGGCCTGGCCTGAATCATAACCATATTTCCTAATCCCTCTGGATAATTTTTAAATTTTAAATTAAGTTTGACTTTGGGTATTTTAATTGTTTTTAATTGCATTATGCTGTTCTTAACTAATTGATTATTTATTTATTATGTATTGTACAATGTTTTTTGTATATCTCCTCCTCGTTATTTATTTGTTGTGTAATGAACTGTACGCCGCCCCGAGTCCCTTGGTGGAGAGGGAGCGGCCTATAAATTGGATTAATAAATAAATAAATAAATAAATAAATAAAGGAATGCAAAACCTACGAAGCAGGAGTTCAACCCAGGAAAACGGGACAAGGTGAGAAAGAACATCAAGAACATTCCGTCTTGGACTTCCGGTTTGTTCCCGGTGCCGATGGCAGGCTTTTTTTTTAGCCTGTCAGATCAAGAGACAGTTAGAGGTGTTTTTTTACGATCTTTAACACCTCGGACACTCGTAAATTCTTGGAATTTATGAGGGAGAGATTCAGCTGCTGGGTTGAGCCCTTGTGTACCCTCCGGAGTCCGGAGTCTGACGAGGTTTGCCCCCCTTCGCAGTTGTTGTATTCTCCTGCCTTTTTGATAACCTCTGCTAAAAAAGCAGAACCAGTCGCCGGGAGCAGCCTTAACATCTTAACATCTTAACATCCCAAGAAGGAAGCAAGACTTTTGCAAGTATTTTAAGTTTTAATTGGGGGAAGAAAAAAAAAAAAAAAAAGAAATCTCTTTAAAAAGAACACTACTGCTGAGTTCGAGAGGCGTGGGCTTAGAACAAAGGATTCAAAATGGCGTTGATTTATAGCTGAAAACCTACAGAAAACGAAAGCTAATTACCTGCTGATAGCCGGGGCAATAAAGGCGGAACGGCTGAAACAACCCTAACTATTAACAATCTTTAAGCCAGTTTACATAACCTGAACTACTTAAATATCAAAGTTTTAATTTCGAGCAACTTAGAAAGAAACATTTGCAAGTATTAATTTACAGCTGAATACCTAAGGAAAACGAAAGTTAATTGAATGGTGACAGCTAGAGGCGGCTGTAAGAATTATTAATTATGGCAACGGAAAAAAAAGCTTCACCAGGTGCCACAATAAATTATCAGGATTTCAAGGACTTTATAAGGGAAGAAAATGCTTTTTTACGCAAAGAAATTAAGGAGGTTAAAGAAATGGTTCAGGATACCATTAAAAAACATGATCAACTTGATAAAAAATTACACATTTTAGCCACAGGTCTGTCAGAAGTTGTTCTTAAGGTGGACAGCAAAGTTAATCATCTGGCTTTGGATTTGGAAACTAAAACGAAGGAAACAGATTTGAAATTTGTTGAAATGGAGGGGAATATGCAGAGGATGGATAAGGAGATTATCATGATGCAATTCAGATCTATGGAGTACGCTGTTAGACTGAGGGGTATCAGAGAAAACCCTAGAGAGGACTTAAGAAAAGTTTGTGC
>NC_138552.1:3241790-3251790 GCF_964273705.1 Natrix helvetica
CTACACCACTTCGGACAAATGGTTAGCCAACATCTTCTTAAAAAGTTTTAATGTTGGAGAATTCACAACTTCTGGAGGCAAGTTGTTCCACTGATTACTTGTTCTCACTGTCAGGAAATTTCTCTGCCACAGCTGGTCGTCTGCATCCTTTTGCATCGAATGGGGTGGGAGTAGGAAGGGATTTCCTGAGAGAGAGAAAATTGCAGACTACAGGAACCATTTGCACCACTCAGGTGACCCTAAAGACACAAATAAACCTCCATGTGGTCTCAACAACCCACTAAAAGAATGCAAATGACCAGCTGTCATCCTGTCAGAGATGAAGAAGCTTCTCAGTGGAGAAGTTTCCTTCCCCTTCTCTTCTTTCTCCTCTTCCTTCTCCTTCTCCTCTTCTTTCTCCTCCTCTTCCTTCTCCTTCTCCTCTTCCTCTTCCTTCTCCTCTTCTTTCTCCTCTTCCTTCTCCTTCTCCTCTTCCTCTTCCTTCTCCTCTTCCTTCTCCTCTTCCTTCTCCTTTTCCTTGTCCACCCCCTTCTCCTTCTCCTCTTCCTTCCACTTCTCTTCTTTCTCCTCTTCCTTCTCCTTCTCTTCTTCTTTCTCCTCCTCTTCCTTCTCCTTCTCCTCTTCCTTCTCCTTCTCATCTTCCTCTTCCTTCTCCTTCTCCTTCTCCTCCTCTTCTCCTTTTCCTTGTCCACTCCCTTCTCCTTCTCCTCTTCCTTCCCCTTCTCCTCTTCTTTCTCCTCTTCCTTCTCCTTCTCCTCTTCCTTCTCCTTCTCCTCTTCTTTCTCCTCCTCTTCCTTCTCCTCTTCCTCTTCCTTCTCCTTTTCCTTGTCCACTCCCTTCTCTTTCTCCTCTTCCTTCCCTTTCTCCTCTTCTTTCTCCTCTTCCTTCTCCTTCACCTCTTCTTTCTCCTCCTCTTCCTTCTCCTTCTCCTCTTCCTTCTCCTTCTCCTCTTTCTTCTCCTTCTCCTCTTCCTTCTCCTTTTCCTTCTCCTCCTCTTCCTTCTCCTTTTCCTTGTCCACTCCCTTCTCCTTCTCCTCTTCCTTCCCCTTTTCCTCTTCCTTCTCCCCTTTCTTCTCCTCTTCCTCTTCCTTTTCCTTCTCCTTTTCCTTCTCCTCTTCCTTCTCCTTCTCCCCTTCCTTCTCCTCTTCTTTCTCCTCCTCTTCCTTCTCCTTCTCCTCTTCCTTCTCCTTCTCCTCTTCCTTCTCCCCTTCCTTCTCCTTCTTCTCCCCCTTCTCCTCTTCCTTCTCCTTCTCCTCTTCCTTCTCCTCCTTCTCCTCCCCCCCTTCTAGCACTGATGATGTTCTCTAATTGGGTCTACAAAAAAACCACCAAGCTCAGGGAGCATCAAGGAGCTCACAGTCCTCCTTCTCCTCCTCTCCACAAACCCCACTCCCTTCCAGCACTGAGAATGTTACCTAGTTGGGTCATGAAACGTTTGCAAGAAAAGTACCATGCTTAGAGGGCACCTAGGACCTCAGTCATTCTCCTCCCCCACCCTCCTCTCCACAAACTCCACTCCCTTCCAGCACTGAGGATATTCCCTAGTCATGGAACATCTGCAAGAAAACCAACCAAGCTCAGAGAGCACCAAGGATCCCACAATTCTCCTCCACCTCCTCCTCCTCCCAAACCCTCCCCCCTTCTAGCACTGATGATGTTACCTAGTTGGGTCATGAAACGTCTGCAACAGTGGTGGGATTCAAAATTGTTTGCTAGCGGTTCTGTGGGTATGGCTTGGTGGGCTTGGCTTGGTGAGCGTGGCAGGGGAAGAATACCCATTCCCTCCTCATCAGCTGGGGCTTGGGAAGCAGAGAATAGATGGCGGCCAGGGCAGTCAGAGGTGGTATTTACCAGTTCTTCGAACTACTCAAAATTTCCACTACCAGTTCTCCAGAACTGGTCAGAACCTGCTGAATCCCACCTCTGGGGACTCTGCAAGAAAACCACCAAGTCCAGAGAGCAGCCAAGACCCTACAATTCAACCCTGAGCTATAAAGGTTATCTTCTGCAGGAACCTCACTTTGATAGAGCAAACACCCCCAACCTTTTCTTTTAGTGTTGACAAACCTGCATGAGACTTACTAGTCAATGGGTCTGACCTATGGAACAGCATCTCTTCCAAGATGATTGATGTCCATGAACCAGTTGGCTTGCTGTTAAGTTGGCATTAGGGCAGAAAACGGAATGAGTCAATTTTCCCCTGGCTGGTGGACTAGGATATGTGCAATACCTTTGTCGGTTTTGTTGTTGATGACATGGATGGTTGGTTCATGTCCAGACTCATAAATCAAAATAGTAAATATATCAACATGTGGTGGACATGTGCAGAGGCAAAAAAAATATTGGGTAAAAATTCACATGTGGTTGGAAAGGATGATACAGCAGTGTATTGATTTAAAGCCAGAACTGTATTTGCTGGGTATTTTACCAGAGAAATATAGTAAAGAAAATGTATATTTAATTGTTCACGTAATAACTGCAGCTAGAATTGTATTTACACATTAACAGTTGTGTAACATTTCCACTGATTAACAGTTAGAACAATTAATCAGTGGAACAGAAATTGCCTCCAGAAGTTGTGAATGCCCCAACACTGGAAGTCTTTAAGAAGATGTTGGATAGCTATTTGTCTGAAACAGTAGAGGGTTTCCTGCCCAGGCAGGGGGTTGGACTAGAAGACCTCCAAGGTCCCTTCCAACTCTGCTATTGTATTGTTATTATTGTAACATAGAATAATGGAAAAAATTCCCTTGGAGGGAGAGTTAATTTAAAAAAAAAGATTTGTACAGAAATGAACTGATTAATGTTGGCGATGAAAGAGAAGGAAGAACCAGAGTATTATGGGGATGCTTTTATCACTGGATGGAAAATGAATATAGACAAAAAGAAACAGAAAGTTGAATAATTTGGAAAAGAAAGTAGAAAGACAGGGGAGGAGTTGAATTAAAAGACAATTGAAGTGTAAAGGAAAAGGTAAGATAAAAATAGATTTAAAATGATGCAACTGTTAAATATGATGGCCCAAAGACTGTACCCAGATGACACACTGTAAGAGTAAAGGTTTTCGGAGTGGTTACGGAAAAATCAAAATCAAAATCCCAAAAAGAAAGAAAAGAAAGCAGCACAATAAAGCCAGCATCATCTAGAGAAAAGCCATGTTGGCCATGGTGGTGGTAACTGGAGGAGGAAGGAGTAGGACTAGATACCCTGTGACCCTCTGGATGTTGCCAAACTACAACTCCCATGAACACCTGCAAAGTGTGATAACCACGGTTGTCATCTCTCAGGGAGAATGAAGAGGGTAAATATAGGGGTTGTGTGTGGTTGATTCCCCAGCTGGTTGTGTTGATATTTTCAAGCTTGTTTCACCAACGTTTTGGAATACATTCAGTCAAGAGTTTCATTGGACCTCAACTTTGCAGGATGAAGATAATTCAGCCCATTTTACAAGTATTGGCCAGGACGGTGGGTTGGATGTTATCTTAACCCCTGATAGCAAAATAGGGGCAAAAATCCCTGAACAGAACAGGAAAACTGAGTTGAAGGGACCTTGGAGGTCTTCTAGTCCAACCCACTGCTCAAGCAGGAAACACTATATACCATTTCAGACAAATGAAGCATTTACAACTTCCGGAGGCAAGTTATCCCACTGATTAATTTTTCTAACTGTCAGGAAATTTCTCCTCAGTTCTTGGTTGCTTCTCTCCTTGATTAATTTCCATCCATTGCTTCCTGACCTACCTTCAGGTGCTTTGGAGAATGGAATGGAATAGAGAATAGAATAGAACAGAATAAAGAAAATATGGAATGGAATAGATTACAGAAAGAATAGAATAGAATAGAGAAAGAACAGAACAGAATAGGATACAGAAAGAATAGAATGGAATAAAATAGAGTAGAGTAGAGAAAGAACAGAACAGAATAGGATAGGATAGGATACAGAAAGAATAGAATAGAAAATAGAATTGAATAGAATTGAATAGGGTAGATACAGAAAGAACAGGACAGAATAGAATACAGAAAGAACAGGACAGGAGAGGACAGAACAGAACAGAATAGAATAAAGAATGGAATGGAATGGATTGGAACAGAACAGAACAGAACAGGAGTGGCTTCCTCTTCTAGGGTTGATGAGAGTGTCCTTAGTAGTTCCTTGATAAGAGTAAATTGCTCACTGATTGTTTGTCTGAGTTTGTAGGTACTTGATTGGGGTGATCTCACTCCCTTCTGGCATGGCTGATGTTACCTAGTTGGGTAATGAAATGTCTGCAAGAAAAAAGCAAGCTCAGAGTCCACCAAGAATCCCTCAGTTTTCTCCTCCCCCTCCCCCTCTCCTCCACAAACCCTTTCTAGAACTGATGAAGTTATCTAGTTGGGTCATGAAACGTCTGTGGAAAACCACCAAGCTCAGAGAGCATAAAAGACCCCCCCATTTCAACGCTGGGCTACAGCGATTCTTTTCTGTCGGTATTTATACTTCTGCAATCAAGAGACCTTTGAGACCCTGTTAAAAGAAAATGTTCTTCCTTCTCCAAGCGTGTAATTAAGAGACCGAAAGAAAGTTTGAACGGGAGGGGGAAAAAAACCACCCCAAAAATTAAAATATTTTTTTTAAACTGTGCTTTATTTAGGGCTAAGCTGGTAAGCGTCATTCATTAATTACATAAGATTACAAGGAGTTTTAGGGAATTGAGATTCCGAGAGCACTTTTATGGAATTGCATGGCATTTTATACACCGAGATTCCAGGTTGCTTTGGCGGTCAACTCCTAGCCAAATCACCGGAGAAGATTTGGGGTGTTTAGCCAGTGTAAAGACTTCAAAATCAGATCTGACATGGAGGGAAAAGAAAATAGGGGGGAAAAAACATATTTTTAATACTTCCCCCAAATCTAACCCAAAGGAAAACAATTATTCCGAAAGAATAGTGAATAATTATTGGTTTGATCTGATAAAATGGTCAGAATGGAAGAGGGGAGCGAGGAAATAAATGGCACACTTAAAATCAAATCTTAAAACCCCATGGAAATAAATTATAATAAATATGATATACTTTAAAATATATGTGTTCTTAAATATGTGTTTCTATTTTTCTGATTCAGATTTTAAAGCAACTTCTTTTTTTTAAACTGCTCTAAAGTCATTTACCAAAGATAAATATCGTGCTTCCTTAAATAGTTTTTTCCTTGATTTTTTTTTCTCTATCATTACAATTAAAAGTCCTACAAAATATGCAAATTTATTTACAGAAAAACAGAGCCAGCATCTTTTTTTTAAACATCCCCGTTTTTCAAAATTCCTTGTAAACAGTTTCAGAAATTCTTCAAAGAGATTGCATTTTTTTTGTAATTTTTTTTTGTGTCTGTATTTCCCCTCCCTCCCAACATACTTTTATGATTTTTTTAAAGGTTTTTATTTTTTTAAGATTAAGGTTCTAGGCTAAATCCCGCGCCCTCCCCACCCCTCCTTGCCCCCGTCCTGAAGGAATTAGAACAAATATGGAAGCTACCAAAGCAAAAAGTTAAATCAGTGGCTTTTGGCAATGCGTTTCGTGGAAAATGTCCAACCTCCGTCGAGCTCAATTAAACTTTGGACTAGACAGCTGCTGAGTTATCGATTGGTTCAAGACTTACGAGCGGTTAATTGTCCGCCGATTTTGGTACGACTTAGTACGACTTTCGATGGTTATAAGTCAAAAACTTGCCGGACAAAAGCCACTTTCTCTGCCCTGCCAGTCAACCGCTTCTGACAGCAGTTGATTGGAGCAGGAACGGATATCAAGCTAAATGCTACAAAAAAGTTTCTACATCTTTGTGTGTTTTCTTAGCATTAACGCTAATGCCTATATATATTTTTTTTGCTTTTTTTTTTTTTTTTGCTTTTTATGTCATCTAATCTTCCCCCTGCCCCGTTATATAGGTATTTTAAACTTTTTTTTAATTCTGTACAACTATTAGGGGTTTTGGTAAGGAAGGGAAGGTTCCCTCTTTTAATATAAACAAGCTATCGTTCTACGGTACCGTTTTTTTCTTCTCCTTCTTTCTCCTTACCCAAACATGGAGCTGTATTTTTTTTCCCTTTTCTTCATCTTCTGACAATATTCTCCCCTGAAACCTGCCCCTTCGAACCCCCCCCCCCCTTGGTCCATCCCTATTATAAAGAAAACCATATGAAAGTTTCATAGACTCTAATTAATGTATATCCAAAGACCTTCCAAAGTATCAAAGAACTATTATCTTGCCTTTTTTTTAAAGCGTCGAAGCTGAGTTTCAGTTTTTTTTGTGTGTTTTTTTTGTTTTTGTTTTTGTTTTTTGTTTTTGTTTTTTAATACATTATTTCATAGAATTGCTCTCCAAAGCTGTCTTAGCGGGAACAGCTAAGAGAAACGGAAAGATCTTCAGAGTAATTTACATACAACTACAAGTTTGCGGTAAAAAGTTATGTCCTTTGGTCCCTATGTAGCTAAGGAATGACAGATAAAGAATGCTTAGTGACGGTTGCCATGGGCGGACATAGCAACCCCATCTGTGATGGCCACAGGCACACTTTTAGCATTTCCGAATCGGGGAAAAGCTATGATGGTTTAGATCAAGTTCACGGTAGAAATCCAAGTCAATCTTGTCCCTGCCATGATTTCTCTTCTCTTCTCTTCGTTTTCTTTTTTCCAATGTTCTTGATTCATTCATCGGATGGTTGGTACAATTTGGGTTGTCCACCACGTCTCCTTCAAGCCAGCCGAACGTGACTTTCCTCTAAGCAAAGTTTCCAGTCGAAACAACCAGAATGAGCATTAAAAGTTTTCCACTTGACTGAGATGTTTAAAGGTGTAATCCCACAGTTCTCGTTCCTATATATATTTATTTAATATATATATATTTATTTATATATATATATATATCTATATTTATATATATTTCTCTAAGGGTGGCCCATTCAGCTGATGCCCTAAAAAAAGAGAGAAAATGTCATTCCAAGCTGGACCAAAATGTATCAATATATATATATATATATACATATATGTATGTATACGGATGTTTTGTTTTGCTTTAAAGAAAGGAATAAAAGACAGAGAAAACTGACAAAGGGAAGAGAAGATCCAAAGAGCATACCTTATAACCAATAAAGAAAAATAAAACACGCATACAGATTTTAGGAGAACACCTGTTTCCAAGACAATTTTGTTCCCATTATGGAAACTATATGCAAATTTAGTTGTGTTTCGCTTTGTTGTGGTTTTTTTTTAAAAAACTTGGATAGTGTGATAGGACTATATCTCCCCTTCAGGATATTTTATTGATATTTTTTAAGAATATCCCAGATCCTAACTATGAACTGTGAAGAACATCTGGCCATCCCATCTCAAAGGTCCCTCTGGCTTCACAAATAAGAGAAGTAGATGAAGAAAACTATCTAAACACCTTGTTGCTTCTGGGACTCAGTGGTGGGTTCCGGATCCCGTCGCAACCGATATACTGCGACGGGGTCGGGATCCTCGTAAGGGCAAACGCGCTGTGCATGCCACCACCCTGCGACACCCAGCTGCTTGGCGGAGGTAGCGCAGGCACCCCACACTGTGTGTGGATGCGCAAATGGCCCGTTTGCATCAAAAAGCGGTAAGGAATGCAGGCAGGTGGGGCAAACAAGCCACCATTCCTGTACGGTGGCCGCGGCTCCCAGCTACCACCAGTACGCCCGTATCGGGCTGTACCACCTGGAACCCACCACCGTTGCGACTCTAACATTTCTTCAGAGTTTGTAGCATAAACATTTTCTCTAGTCCCTTCAGATGAGGTTTCTAGATGTTTAGCTTTTCCGTGCTCTCTGCGCTTGCTTGTTTTCTTGATTTCATAACCCAAACTGGGTAACCTCATCCGTGCTAATACAGTTCATCATCCGGGCACGGATGACGTTACCAAGTTGGGTCACGAAACGTCTGCAAGAAAGTCACCAAGCTCAGAGAGCACCAGGGGCCCCCCGTGTCAACCCTGAGCTACAGATATTCTCCTTTGTGGCTTCTGAATCTTCTCTGCATCTGGGAAGTTACCGATGCCCCCAAAGAGATGTTTTAGTCTCCAGACCTTTAATTCTCTTAGCTGCTTTTCTCTGGACTTTTTCCTTTGTCTCAACATCTTTTTTGTAATACGGTGACCAAAATTGGATGTCGTATCCCAGGTGCGGCCTTACTAAGGGTTTTATAAAGCGGTACTAACACTTCTCGTGATTTTGATTCTGTGCCTCTGTTTATGCAACAGTTGTATTAGCTTTTTTGGCTGCTGCTGCTGCAAACAGCTGGCTCATGTCCACTAGGATTCTAAGATCCTTCTCCTAGTTACTGTTTTTGAGCCAGATCTCGCCTAATCTGCCCTCGTACCTTTGATTTTTTTCCCTGCCTAAATGTGAAGCTTTGCTTTTCTCCACATGAAAATATGTTTTGTTGGATAAGGCCCACGATTCAAGTTTGTCAAGATCTTTTTGGATCCTGAGCTTGTCTTTCTGGGGTGTCGGCTATTCCTGACAGTTTAGCGTCATCTGCCAATTTGATAAGTTCCCCTTCTATTCCCTCCTCTTAAGTCATCAAAGGTTTGAGTCCCTCCCTTGCCATTGTCTTAGGAAGGCCAGCTACCGACTAACTGTTTTCCTTTGCAAAGCTCGGGAAGAAATAAAATAATACTTCGAACAGGAGGCTTGGAATGTAAAAAAAGAAAAAAAAATCGCCGGGAACAAACTTCCTGTCCCTCTCTGCGCAATAAAAACCGAATGTAAAAATGTAAGGGTAACATTTCTTGAATAAAAAGATTTTTTTTTTAAAGTCATGATCCAACCGAACTTGACATTTAAGGAGAATGCTTAATCGTTTTTGGATTAGCTCTTATCACTGGCTGGCAAGCAGGTTTCTCTTCTTAGAGACTCAGTGATTTATTACATCAAGAAAATTTAAGAAAGAAAGGAATAAAAACCCCACAAAAGCTTCCGTTAGATAGAGAAACATCATGCTTTAGCTCAAACCATGCTGGCAAAGTTCTTCTTTGTCCCCCCCCCCCCACTGTGGATCGAACAAACAGCAAACTGGACACAGCAGTTGTAACAATTACGACACCAAAAATTATAAGAATAGAAGAAACTAAAGGAAAATATATATATATATGTATATATATAAAGGAAAAAAGAAAACACTAATCCAGGACCCTTTTTCAGTTGTAACTAAAAACAAAAATGTACAAGGCCTTTGAGTTTAGAATCAGGATTGGTGTTTTTAGATCTTTTTAACCCCAAAATCATATTTCTTCCCCCACCTTTCCCCAAAGCAATGGATTTCTTAAGCGTTTGTGGGCTAAGATAAAGGTAAAGGTTCCCCTTGCACATATGTGCTAGTCATTCCCAACTCTAGGGGGCGGTGCTCATCTCCGTTTCAAAGCCAAAGAGCCAGCGCTGTCCAAAGACGTCTCCGTGGTCATGTGGCCAGCATGACTCAACGCCAAAGGCGCACGGAAGGCTGTTCCCTTCCCACCAAAGGTGGTTCCTATTTTTCTACTTGCATTTTTTACGTGCTTTCGAACTGCTAGGTTGGCAGGAGCTGGGACAAGTAACGGGAGCTCACTCCGTTATGCGGTGCTGGGGATTCGAACCGCTGAACTGCCGACCTTTCCTGATTGACCAGCTTAGCATCTAAGCCACTGAGCCACCGCATCCCTACTGTTCTTGTGCTACCCTAAGTTTAAAAATTGGAAAATTTGATAATAAAGCACTTAAGTTCTTTTCTTTCTTGCCTTGGTTCATAGCCCCTTTCTTTTGCACGGCAATTAAACTCTTGATTTTTTTTTTTTTTTTTTTTTGGAGAGGGATTGGAAATATTTTAAGGAAGGAAGAGAACGGAAACACTCAATTGAAAAAGGCCCCCATTTCATTGAAAACACAGGTATTCAGGGTGCAAAGAAAATACCAACCGTACGGCTCCTTTTTCCTGAATTTGTTGGAAATTACTCCGAAACGTAGACGACAAT